>NC_054700.1:14784545-14967045 GCF_016097555.1 Gigantopelta aegis | reverse complement strand
AATGCATGTAAGTTACCTCTGTAGTATTTAAATAACTCAGTGGTTTGAAGTCACTTGTTATTTCTTAATACATGTAGTGCTAAATGATAACAAGATTTTTTAATTTCCGACCCTTATGCCAGAGCACCCAGTTTGCTGTTATATAGTGATAGACTATGCAGGTGATATTGAACCACTTATATAACAGCAAACTGAGGCGGAGCTCTGGCATACAGGTGGATAATTCAGTTGTTTTGTGGTGGACATATGTTGGGTTTTCCCCATGAAAACGAATGTACCCTTTCAACATATAAAGGCATATTGTCACAGACCACTGACCTATTTAATGGTCTAACAAAGTATTACCTGAACAAAAATAATTTGATTAGTCCCTAAATGTACTTTATTCAACCATCTTCATAACCACCATACTCCATTTATTAATGACATTTTGTAAAAATAATTGAATTATGGCAATGGTCTATTGCAGAGAGGATTAACGTGGATTTCACTCCATCATGGTTCAGTTAAGGTGATGCAATAGCTAGATTTGGTTTCCAACAATTAATGTAAGTTTTAGTTATTATCCATTTTTAGAGAAATAAGGTCCTTAAATCCGTGACAGTATGCCTTTAAAGCATATTCTGACATAGATAGTGTATTGAAATGCATGTAAAAGTGAATTTTACACCCTTTTTCAATCTTGTTTCTGCCAACAATGTAATGCGCCTGCATGTGAAAAATCAATAACTCGGTCTACTTGATGGTTTTTCAAGAATAAACAGTTTTACATTTCCTGAGATTTTAGCCATTTTAACAGATTTTTAGCCGATAATACATATATATATATATATATAAAACCAATGCATTTCCGGATATCGCGATGTTTTGTAATAAATCAATATCGATTTTTATCCTTATTTCCATATTACTTGGAGTAACGAGTGCTAATATTACAAAATCCAGTTGATGAACTTGTTTTAAAAATGTATTTATTAGTTTTGTTTTGTGTTGCTGTTGTTGTTTTATTTTAGTTTTATCTTTGTGTGTGTGTGGGGGGGGGGGGGGGGGCAAGGGGGTGCTGTTATTTTTGTGGGGGGGATTGTGTGTGTGTGTGTGTGTGTTTGTATGTTGAGGTTTTTAGGGGGGGTTGTGGGGAGGTGGGGGTTTTTGGGGGAGAATAGTGCGAAGGCTATTATTTTCGTTTATGGTAGACAATTTAAACATTACTTATTCGGTATAATTACAATTGTGGTGTGTCGAAATAAAGGTACAGACCTACATTATTTATCGAATAACGTGTGTATGCTCGGCTGTGTAAAAACATTAGTGGTGTGATACCTTTATAGTTTTGAGACACCAGGCTGATCTTTGCTGGAGTACAATACACTTTGGTGTGAGATCTACACTAATCCTGATACGAATCGTGGTGTTTCGAGACACATGGGGTGGGGGGGGGGGGGGGGGGTGTGTGTTAATCCAGAACAATAGGCTGAATATGGATTATAAACTTTTCTCTTCTTTTTAAGTCAAGGATAGGCCCTACTATGTTTGCATCAGAATATATTTTAATCATATTTTCTTGAAATTGATGGGGGGGGGGGGGTTAAACAGCTAAACCAGAACAAATCCTTCCCAAAAGATTTGATCAGCGATTACAAAGCAGTTTTAATAAATTGAGTGCTCATAGACACTTTTCAAATCTTCTTTTACCCAAACCGATATCTGCCCCTGAATTGATCATGTCGAATAACTGTTTACAGAGAGCTGCTGTTTCTACATTCACCACTACCACTACTAGTATGTGTACTACCAGTGGCGGATCCAGAAAATCCATTTAGGGGGGCCCCAATGACATGAGGCGGAATCCCAAGGGAACTTTGGGGGAGTTTTGGAGGGGGTGAAAATTTATATATAATAAAATTATAACTGTCGCAAAATTTAGGGGGGCACGCCTGTGACTACCACCACTACCGCCGCCGCCAACACCACTATTCCTATTACTATCACCATCACCACTATAACCAGCTGCTGCTGCTGCTATTACTACTATTACTACTACTACTACTACTACTACTACTACTACTACTACTACTACTACTACTACTACTACTACTACTGCTACTACTACTACTACTACTACTACTACTACTACTACTACTACTACTACTACTACTGCTGCTGCTGCTACTACTACTACTACTACTACTACTGCTGCTGCTGCTGCTACTGCTGCTGCTGCTACTACTACTACTACTACTACTACTACTACTACCACTACTACTACGACTACTACTGCTGCTGCTGCTACTACTACTACTACTACTACTACTGCTGCTGCTGCTGCTACTGCTGCTGCTGCTATTACTACTACTACTAGTAATAAAGCTACTACTATATATTGCTAGTGGCAACAGCAACAACAGCACGTATTTTAAACTGGACCTCCATTTTTTTTTAATGTCCCGATGGCCGTCAAATGCCATGCGAATCTGTGCAATAGGTTCGAATCCTGCCAATGGACATTATATTTTCAAATATTATATTTGCTTGGTCGACGTTTCAGCTGGAGGACTATTAGTCCCCGAGAGTGTCATTAGCCCCGTTGCAATTTAATAACTGCTGTATATTAATACAAAACTGTTACATTTACTGTTATATGGGCTTCAATTTATATTATATTATTATATTATGTGGATGTCCCGATGACCGAGCGCTTAAGTTCGCGGTCTGTCAACTACCACGCTTTATTTTATTTGGGCTTACATGTTTTTCTGGAAGACTTGGTTGGTCGAGTGGTTATGGTCGCGGTCTGTCAAATACCATGCGAATCGTTACAGTAGGTTCGAATCCTGATAACTGCACTTTGTGTTTTTAAGTAATAATAGTAATAATAATAATAGTAATAATAATAATAATAATAATAATAATAATGTCGTCGTCTGTTGCTGCTGCTGCTGCTGCTACCACTACTACTATTATTACTACTGATGGTGATGATGTTAGTGATGATAATGATGATGAAGATGATGGTGACGATGATGTAACAGTGGTGGTGGGGATGATGATGATGATTATGGTGATAGTTGTGGTGGTGATGATGATGATGCTAGTGATGATGATGATTATAAAGATGATAGAGGTAGTGATGATGATAGTGGTGATGATGTTGTTGTTGTTGTTGATGATGATGATGGTGATGATGCTAGTGATGATGATGATGATGATGATGTTGAAAATGGATAATGAATTCAAACATTAAAAAGAAAAACAAAAATTAAACTCACCTTCGTGCACTCTTCACAGGATCGTGAGACGCTACTGCCCTCCTCCCCGATTCCTACCCTATTTCCGCTCGCCAAATTTACGTGCGACGACGACGACGACGTCTCGTGTCTTGTCTGGAAGTGGTAATACTCCGAGGCCATGTCCACGCACGGGCACTTGCTGTGGTCACCCACATTGTCTTGGTTACGCGATCGCCACCGCCGCTCTTTCAAAAGCGCTTCACAAGTCTTAACTCTTTCAGTTTGCTTCCTACATCTTGAGCGAATCTTCAAGAACTGTCAAAATCTTTAAACAACAAAATGTATCGGTTTTAACTATAGGAATCCAGCGACACAAGCGTTCAGCGCTGAAATCCAATACCAAACTGTTTTAAAATCAACCGTTGATGTTTGTAGGTTATTGCAGAGCGATGTTGTTGTTGAGGGTTTGTTTGGGTTTTTGTGGGTTTTTTGTGGGCTTTTTTGTTGTTGTTCACTTCACTACACGATGCTGAAGCCGTGTTTACAAACATACATATCCATTTTGTGATTTCCTTTTCTTTTCATTCTTCTTTCTTTTGTCATTTTGTTTTCCTTTTACAAGCGTTGTAGAATTAAAAACATTTATAAAGAAACAAAGCTGTTGTTGTTTTTTCTATCCTTTTAATCCATTAATTAGTTAAAAAGTCTTGTTGGTACAAACATCGCCTTTTCACCTGTGCACCTTCTAACCTGTGTTGTCCTCTTCCCCGGGTTTTCTTACCTGTACAGAGTTTTTAAAGAGAGCTCTCAACGACAAAGACTGGCTTACGTTCGCGCACTGATGCCGCCAGTGATTCCTAGTCGAGTGACCGAGCTCTGGGCGAACTTGAGAGAAACCACATAAAGCTCAAATAATACCATTTAATCAATATTGTGTTCAGTGTACGCTAAACACTCTGGCACAAATTGTATCTATAGAAACGGTAAGTTAACACGCACAGCAGCGGTTCCTGGCCTGTTAGTGCGTGTATGCAGGTACATGGACGTGCGTCGAAATTAATGTGGAACAACCGGCCTCGGTGGTGTCGTGGTTAAGCCATCGGACAGAAGGCTGGTCGGTACTGGGTTCGCAGCGCGGTGCCGGCTCCAGCCCAGAGCGAGTTTTAACGATTCAATAGGTAGGTGTAAAACCACTACACTCTCTCTCTCTGTCTCTGTCTCTCTCTCTCTCTCTCTCTCTCTCTCTCTCTGTCTCTCTCTCTCTCTCTCTCTCTCTCTCTCTCTCTCTCTCTCTCTCTCTCTCTCTCTCTCTCACACACACACACACACACACACACACACACACACTAACCACTAACACTCTGTCCTGGACAGACATCCCAGATAGCTGAGATGTGTGTGCCCAGAACAGCGTGCTTTTACCTTAATTAAACGAAAATAAGTTGAAATGAAAATGAAATGTGGAACAAACTGACGATGGCATGTTTTGGGAGAGGAGGAGGCGGCGGCGGCGACGGGGGTACTGGCTTAGCCAGGTTGTATTACAGGCCGACCGACAGGCCGACCGACATTGGGGAGCGGGACAACCACACTGTCTAGGAATCATGTTATGGGGAGACACGAAAATATATAACGTGGTGAGGAAAAAGGTGTGATTGGAGGGCATATGTCAGTGGTCAGGGGTTGATGCAGGATTTTCTTTTTATGAAGGAGTGCAACTTCAAAGAAAAACAAAACAAACAAAAAACAAACACCTGAAATATTCCAAAATACACAAATAAATAATAAAGATTTATATATATATGAGGATTAACTCATTATATCGCCATATAATCATAATTAAAATAATTTGAGTGTGTCGTTAAATAAAATATTCTTTCTTTTCTTCGTTGTTTATTTTCGGTTATGGGGTTGTTGTTTTTTCGTTGTTGTATTTTGTTGTTGTTTTGTTGGGTTTTTGGGGTTGTTGTTGTTGTTGTTGTGTTGTTGTTGTTCGGGTTGGGTTTTTTTGGTGGGGGTTTTTGGGGGGTGGGGGGGGGGGGGGGGGGGGGGGCTGTTGTTTGTTGGAGGCAGGTGTGGGGGGTTTTCTTACTCATATGGTTAAAAATATCTTGGTACATATCAAAGTGACAAGTCCCGCCAAGTGGGACGTACCACTTCGACGTCATCGATTGGCGCACTAAAACCTTACAAGAACGCCAACCAAACGAGTTGAGTGATATAAATTAAGATCGATCATGAGTAATAAATAGGATATTAAAGGCGCTCTGTCACGGATGGTTGACCTAATTAATGACCTAACAAAATATTATCTTAAAATATATATATTTGATTTGTCGTTAAAAGTACTTTATTTAACCATCTACATAACTACCATAACGCACTAATTACTGATATTTTGTAAAAATAATTGAATTATGTCAACGGTCCATAATTCAGGAAAAAATAACGGCTATTTGGAGCGAAGAGATGTGACGTATTATTTTTTTTAGTCACGTGATGGGCAACCCCCGAATAACTGCAATGTCAAAACGATTTGCCAAGCTCGTGTAACGAGAACGCCAATCTAATTAAAATTAGCTCCACTATTACATGTGGATCTAACAGCAGCCCGTTGGAGCTCATGTTAAGTTGACCTTTCATTCGACCAATCAAAACCTTACTTGCAAAATCATGCCAGTGATTTGAAAAGAATTTGAAAACATTCGGAATTATGCCGAGGGTATACGAAATGATTCGGATGAATTACGAAGTATGCCGGAAACTAATTGCAATATAAAATTTTATATAAAATTCGTTTCAAGACGAAAAAAAACCTGTGATGGCGTAGCCATACAATTTGTTTATACTATTATCCTGTTCAATTATTTAGACCCAAAGTTTTTTGCAAATGTTACGTTTATTTCCTATTCGATATTTGTTTTCTTTGCATTTACATGAAAACAAACCCAAACCCCGACAGGTTTTATATACAAATCATCATATAAAATGCACGAAGTTGACTTAATTCCACTTTTTAAAAATCTCTGTGTCGTTTGAATGCACGTTATTTCTCCTATAAATAACTAAGGTCATTTGCATATCAAAAGCATCATTCTATAGTGCGTTTCAAACTAATGTTCGGTTCTATCGTCCTATCCGCACAAATCGTAGTATGACCTATATTTAAGAAAATATCTGTAAACATGAAGCAGGCGCGGATTCAGGTGGGGAGTTCAAGTGACAAAACCTCAGTTTGAAAAAAAAATATGTATCAAATATTATAATTATATTGTGGAATACACAAGCGCGCGCGCTGAAGGGAAAGACAGACAGACAGAGAGAGATAGATAGATAGAGAGAGAGAGAGAGAGAGAGAGAGAGAGAGAGAGAGAGAGAGAGAGAGAGAGAGAGAGAGAGAGAGAGAGAGAGACGTCATTTATGTAACGTCGCACTCAACATATTTTAATCTATGGTTATATGGTTATAGGGAGAGAGAGAGAAGAATATGGTATGCATGCGATTGGTGGAGGTGTGACCCTCTGCACAACCCCAACCCCACTTAAGGCTTCCTTTGTATATGGAGCGGGACGTAGCTCAGAGGTAAAGCGTTCGCTCATGGTAGGTCGACTGATCGATCCCACATGGTGGACCCATTGGGTTGTGTCTAGTTGCAGCCTGTGCACCACAACTGATGTATAAAGGCTGTGGTATGTGCTATCCTGTCTATGGGATGGTGCATATAAAACGTCCCTTATTGCTTATCAAAATTGCTTATCGGAAACAGTGGCCCATGTGGCGGTAGCGTGTTTCTGTCTCACTGTCATAATGCTCCTTAACCGTTTTGTCTGACGCCATATAAACGTATATCAAATGCGTTGAGTGTGTCGTTAAATAAACATTTCTCTCGTATGTATGTGTAGTCTATATGCATTTCTAGTCGATTAGTTTATAGGTTGTTAGGTTGTTTGATAGTGAATGATATGGAAATAAATTGTTTTTGGTGTTACCTGATGAGTATGGAGAAATAACTTAATCAGTCGACGAACTCATTTATTCATCACTATCTTCGTTAAAGGGGTATCACAGGGGGTATTTTATTTCTTATAAAACTATTTTGTTTTCTAAAATCTTCTTCGATCTTTATTACATGTTTAACTGTGTCAGAGAAGTGTGTAGGTGTGACAGAGTTCAATGCATGTGCAAGTTCTCTCCGCACCGTGGTAATTTTACCATCATTATGACGAGCTATGTGCCCTTTGACGTGACTGCAGATCAGTTCTATCGGATTGAGTTCAGAATGTCTTGGCGGCAGTGTTAGACACAAGTGCCCATGGCGTTCAGCAATATCATCAGTAACAAACTGCTTTGCACATTTGTTACTTTTCACAAGTTCATAAAGAACTGGCTTTGTCATGTTACTCTAATTTTTGTTTCGTAGCCACGACTGAATTTCTTCCTTTTTAGCGTTTAGTGGGGGACATCGTGTTATCTCAGTTAATTTGTTGTGGTAGCTTGCGTTATCCATGACGATAACAGAAGGTTCTGGTAGAGAAGGCATAAGTTGTTCTTCAAACCATTTGATGAAATTGTCATGATTCATCTCACCATGATAGTCTCCGTCTGTTTTTTTAGCCTCAAAGATCAATTCACAGCCATCTATCAATCCATATTTATCACAGCCAGCATGACAAATAATAAGTCTTTTTCCCTTCCCAGTCACCGAACAGAGTTTAGGAACTCGATCAGCAGCGTCTGATTTCGGCAGGTGATTGGCGGTACTTGTGCCCGGGTGGATATCTGTCCAGTGGTGGGATGTTGTGTGGTTGACATTCACCCAGGTCTCATCTTGATACACTATTAAATACCCCTGTTCTCGTAAACTGGATATTTCATGGAGATAGGACAGTCTCCTGTCTGATATATTGGCGTCCTCAAAAATCACTTTTCCGGTTGTAGACATATGTTGGTATTTAAAATCGAGGTCATGGAGTGTTCTTCGTAAAGTTGATATGGATATGTTGATTCCACATTCCTCCCTTAAAGCCACGTTAATCTTATGTAATGTAGGTAATTCGTCCTCTCTATAAAATCCGTATACTCGTCGTCTAATAACATCTTTATCAAATAAATCGATGAGTTTTCGGTCGCGTTTTTTAACAGTGATTTCTGTGCTTGGATTCGTAGAGCTTAGATTTTTCACAGTTCTTTTTACTGTTGAAACCGAAACTTTAAGTGCAGCGGCAACTCGATCAACAATTCGATAAGAAGCATACCTATGTCTACCGCGCTGATATTCATCTTCAAAATAATCGAAAACGTTCTTAATACACAATTTTACATCAACTGAAGTGTTTTTCGATTTACCCATATTTTTCCTCAAATAACAATAACAAGAATGTCGACTACTACATTTTCAATGAATTTATATACCCTACCTAACTTGTATTTTACGTGGTTTACACATTGCTACAATAGCACGTGCAGTCATAGATCGAAATAATGATGTTATTGACCAAGCAATGCTATCGTATTTTGAACATTCAGGGCTGTGTCTGCGGGATGAAAAAGTGGTTGAACCCATACGAGTCCAACAATAGCCCTTTGGTTTTTCGCATTACAAATGTAACACCCCACCCCCAAACCCCAGCCCCTAGCACCACCCTAAATACTATATATATATATATATATATATATATATATATATATATATATATACGTATGAGTTCCCAATTTAGAGGCAAATTAAATAACATTTTTATTATTATTTGATGTTGGTGGCCTTTGACATTTAACCCCCCCCCCCCCGGTCTTCTGGGTCCGGCCCTGCATTAAATTTATTTATAAATTTGGAAAGCACATTCCTGCGGTGTGTGAGGTGATTTGTGTTTATTACTGTGCTACACCTCAGTTGTGTTAGGTTAGGTATGGTATGCTAATATATAATTGATATAATAAAATAAAAATACGTAATACATTAGCTATATTTATTAAATATAATGCACCTACAAGAAAGGGTTACATGTTCTGTTTGTTTACATCTATGTTTAACGGAAAGATTAGACAATGCTGTTACACACTGCAAAAAAATAATAACCTTGATTTAGTGAAACAAGCTATAATGGCCTTCACATAGCCTCAGATCCCAATGTTTTGATATGCAAATGACCTTAGTTATTTATAGGAGAAATAACGTGCATTCAAACGACACAGAGATTTTTAAAAAGTGGAATTAAGTCAACTTCGTGCATTTTATATGATGATTTGTATATAAAACCTGTCGGGGTTTGGGTTTGTTTTCATGTAAATGCAAAGAAAACAAATATCGAATAGGAAATAAACGTAACATTTGCAAAAAACTTTGGGTCTAAATAATTGAACAGGATAATAGTATACAATCCAGAGTTTATTACTGCACTTTCTCCCCTGTTTTTTCAATGTTGAAATAGACCAACAAGTTCGCCTATTGCATAAATAGTCTAGCCCGATATTTTTTGAATTTGTATGCTACCGAATAACGCTATAAAAGGCGAAGTGTAATTGGTCGATATTTAAATTGTTATACTTCCTGCCCCGGAACCATCCACTGGCTATGTCAGAGGCTGGATCCGTGGTAGGCGTGCCTGAACCTTCATTGGATATGGGCACGTAAATAGAGTTCCCATTCCCATAAATTGTTATTTATGGATGAAATGTCACCTGGGCATGGGAGTCCATGCAATGCTGTTAGATCTACTGGCAGACCCAGTAGAGCTAATTTTAATCAGATTGCGAGAACGCTTGACCGTCCTATGCGACGTAGGCTAAATCGAAAGAAAAACAATTAAAAATAAGTTATGAATGATAATAAGCTTATACATTAATTTATTTTAGCAACAGAAGCATTTTAAACGGCGACGAACCGACTAATTTTTTGGGTATGGCGCTATGAAATTAAATATTTACAATGTGTTTGCTGAATGCAACAGCAGTCAATAGGGGGTATGGGGGGCCTCCCCCAGAAATAATATGGGTTAGGTGTAGGGTTAGGGTTATGAAAATCACACAGTAATAATAAAGAGTCATTAATTTTGTCAAAAGCTTAACTTATTTTTTTTTAATCTGCAATAAAATTTGGGTATGGCGCCATACCCATTTTACTCTGCTACGGTATATGAATAGCGTAATATTGCCCCTGCAGTATAATAATAATAATAATAATAACTATTATTATTATTATTATTATTATTATATGAATGAATGAATACATATAAATAAATAAAATTATCTACGTTTGAGATTATCTGAAAAAGAAAATAAATACACACCAACTACGGACAGTACACAAACTAACAGCGAGGACTTGTAATTGGAAACAGTCGGAAGGAAACGTGTTATCTGTTTTCGAACCGTCAATGTGTCATTATTGTTACAGATAAGCATAATTAATAACTATGATTCGGTAAGAATACTAACAGTTTAGCTAGTTTCGCAGATCGATACGGTTAGTGACTTAAATATAGCGGCATTCTCAGAAGTATTATTATTATTATTATTAGTTTAAATTATATATTAACCACGAAATGCATTACATATAGCAGGCCGTTTAATCGTAAACAACTGGAAGCAAATTGCTAGTGCGTCACCAACTACACTCGAAGTGGTGACCAATCACTATCCGTATAGTAACGGTATAGTTGAGAAACCTCTCTATAATATTTTCAAATACCTGCAGATACATAAATACGGGAGGGGGCAAAAGCCATATTTTTACGTTCAAAATTTGATAACTGTAAATTAGATGTACATAATGAGGTCAATGAGGTAGTAAACAAATAGACAAGGCTTCATTTTCTAGTAACGCAGGACATTATGTTGTGTATTAAGCAAAAAATGATTGTGTCACAATGTTTTTTGTCTGTGCAGGCACATACCCATCTCTTTTACAAGCAATTTTTTTTTTGTGATACATTTTTGGGGGAACATGTCTCGACCCCTCACCGTAAACTTCGCTCACCTCCGTGTAAACCCCCTAAAATCCCTGCACACGCGTCTGCAGTGGTACTGTGTACGGAGCTCTGTCAAAAACCCCCACAAAACAAAAACAAAAACAAACACAAACCAGCAACAAACAAATTAAACAGCAAAATAACCCTCGCTCCCCCCTTATCCTCCAAAAATAAATAAAATAAAAATAAATAATAATAATAATCGCTTGCTGAATCCCCTGCTTAAGCAAATTTTGTTTTCTGGGTTTTTTTTCCCGATAATTGTCCGGCGGAGCATATCACCCCCTATAAACGTTGCTCACCTCAGTCTAGACCCCCCCCCCCCCCCCCCCCACCCCTTGCTAAAATTCTTGCACACGCGCCCGCAGTGGTTCTGTGTACGATAGCTCCGTAAATAAAGAAAAAACCAAAAAAAAAACACCAAAAAACAATAATAAAAACAATAAAAAATAAAAATAGACCAAAAAAATAAATAAATAAAACAAATAATAATAATAAACAAAAATCGTGAGTTTATGTTCCAACTATTATTTTATTTCAGCGTATTCGCCATTTTTGTTTTTTGTTGTTTGTTTGTTTTTTTTTTTGTTTTTTTTGGGGGGGGATTGGGGGTAGGGGGGTTGTCAAGAAATAGTATATTTTAAATTATTTTAAAGTCTCTACGGCGGCCGTACACTGTATATACAATTCAAAGGTACTTTACACGGCTGTCGTATATATAGCCTCATCAATACTCGGTTTTGTCGTACGTTTCAGACTCCTAATAAAAGAGTTACAATTTTTAAAAATGAAGCTGCTCACAGGTTGTCATGGGATTCCCTCAATCATGGTTCAATTAAAATGTTTTGGGTGATACAATAGCGAGGTTTGGTATTCCAAATTAATGTAATTGTCATTTATAATCCATATTTAGAGAAATAAGGACAACTAAATCTGTGATTGGGCGCCTTTAAACTCGCTCGTATCATATTTATGTCTCTCGTAACATAATATTTATTGCCATTCGCTAAAATTATTTCACTCTGGACATAAATATGATACGAAATGGAAGCTCCTTTAATGTTCTGTACATTAATATTGTTATTATTATTATTATTATTATTATTAATTGTTCTTGTTGTTGTTATTGATGTTGTATGTTGTTGTTGGTTGTTGTTTCTGTTTGTTGTTGCTTTTTTGGGTGGGTGGGTGGGTGGGTTGGGGTTTGTTTTTTGGGGATTTTTTTTTGCGGGGTGGGTAAAATCTGTTTGCTGACACACACATTCCTTTTTTCCCCACTAACACACATTTCTTTCTTCTCCTTAACACATGCCTTTCTTCTCAGTAAAAAACATCCCTTTCTTTTCCTTAACAAACATTCCTTTCTTCTCCTTAACACATATGTCTTTCTTTCCCTACTAACCGTTGATTGGGTGCATCTACGCATTCCTTTCTTTTGTTTAAATCATTTCCGCTTTTAAAGTAATGGGCTGGGGCGTTACATACATTCCTTTCTTCCCCTACCGATTAAGTGCATCTACACATTCCTTTCTTTTCTTTTTATAATCATTTCTGCTTGAAAGTAATGGGCTGGGGTGTCACACACACATTTCTTTCTTCCTCTACTGTCTTTCTTTCTTTTTTCGTCTGCTAAAGACATATGGTTTCGACTCAGGATATCATATGTCCTATTAAAGCCGCACGCCCTAGTTCCATCCAGCGAAAATAAATTATAATTTGGTTAATCTACAAACCTGTAACACACTTAGATCACGTTTTTATCAAATGGAGTGAAAAAGCAGGTTTTATATCGATAAATACCATGGGAATCCCCATGTCCCAATTGCTTGAAATAATTTTGAAAGTTAGTATTCTGTCACCGGTAGATGTCGCTCGAAGCACAACAATGCCTACGTCACGACAAATTTCACAGAGTGCGCACAGACTCGGGGTGCGTTCCTTTCACCTTTCCTGAACATGTTCCAACTGTTCTGTCCTGGTTGTATCTCCTTTCCAGATATCGTAAGACTTAGCAAAATTATTGGTTTTAAGGGTTTGTAACGTTTTGTATTGAGATACTTACTTGTCTGAAATTTATTGTTACTGAAAATGTTCACGAACTGTGAAGAAAAATCTCACAAATGAACAACAAGCAAACGACAACAAATCGGATGTTGATTCGCGAACCGTGCACGAGAAAACAAACCGAACCAAAATGATAACGGTCACGTGGTATACCAACGTCTGTGACATTGAAATGGGAATATCCCCTCTAAAAATAGATTAGACCTTGTCTGCTCAACGGTTTTTTCTCAGAGGCCCGTGGCATTTTATGAAATACAAACACCAGGATTACCAGGATTACCAAAAAACACTTCAGGTGAATGGAAATGTATATTCTAAATAATAAACGGTAAGTAAAGTGCAATTTTATTTGTGAAAAAATGGGTTTAATAGCGAAAAACAACGGCGTGTCCCTTTAAGCTAGGCAGACACAGAACAAGAAAGCAACTCCATTGTCTTTCACTTGAAAACGGCACACGTGTTTTTAATTAACGTCGTCTTTCATATATTCTGTATTTTAAGACCTAGCTATACATCTGATAGCCTCTGTGGCGTATTTGTGAACAGAATATAAATAAATATAAACATGGAACACTGTTTGTTTATATTTATTTTCCGTACCTCTATCCAATTAAGGTTCAATCACGCTACCCTGGGCACACACGCACGCACGCACGCACACACACACACACACACACACACACACACACTTCAGTTATCTTGGGTTGTCTAGGGCAGTGGGGATAGTGCTTAGTGGTGAGATTCTCCTCTCTAACACTAGTCCAATAGTTCATTAAGGTCCAAGCACGCTATCCTGGACACACACGTCAGTTATCTAGAGCTGTCTAGGACAGTGGGGATAATACTTTGTTGTTATTGAGATTCTCCGCTCTAACACTAGTCCAGTAGTCCATAAAGGTTTAAGCACACTATCCTGGACACACACGCGCGCACACACACACGCGCACGCACTTAAGCTATCTGGGGCTATCTGTCCAGGATAGTGGAATGCATTAGTTAGTGCAAAGGCTGAATACCTTACACCAGTTGATACCCGGATACGAACCTAGTAGCTTCCGGTCTTATGTCTTAACCACTACACCGCCGAAGCCAATAATAATGTCTCGGGCATTTCTTGTCATGTCACACACCCCACCATCCATAGCGTACCCACGCTAAATGAGGTCAAGACGTGTCTGAATACGTTCTGGGATGACTCATGGCCATCGCCGTATATAGGCACGTTTCAAACCTTTCCCTCCCCAGATATGCACAGCTGTCAAACCCATTAACCCAGTCCCCCACGTCGTGGAATTTTCCCCCGGATGTTCACCAGCTGTTTCCCACTATAGACCCCCGACAGCTGCCAAACCCATTCATCCAGGTCACCGAGGTCAGCTGACAGCTGCCATTGCCATTAACCCTACCGACATCCTGTTTTCACAGAAGTCGGGTTCCCACCCCCATCCCACAGCTGCCAAAGTCATTAACCTAGTTAGGTCAGCGTCATGACTCTTCGAGAGGTCAGCGTCTCCACGTGACCTGGGGCCAACGAGTACACATAGCTCTCAATAGGCCTTGGTACTACTATTCTATTTCTTAGGTCTCACTACACAGATCACTTTCTGGTGAGAGTTCATTGATCCACTATAGTTCCTAATTGTGACACAAGTTATGGTTCACATATTCACTTCTAGGAAATGGTGAAGAATTTAAACAATATGTATGTTTAATGGTAAGCCTTCTGGCTATATTTTGCCCATGCTATTTTGTAATATAGTGCATTGACCTTTTGGGACATGAGTGTATAGCGTGTGAGACAGCCGGAGTGAATCGGTTAATGAACCACCTGTTCGGACTGTATTACAGCCACATGCTGTCTTATAGCAAATAACTGAGACGGAAATGTTTTCAGTTTTGGAGTACAAATAAATGCTTATATAATGTATGTTCGCAATGGTGTATGTTGTTAGTGCTAACGAGAACCCGTTCTATTGGCAATCTTCATTTGAAGTTGGGCAATTTAACATGGGTTTCAATGGCAGATGACATCTGTGTAGTGAGACCTTACACATCCTCAAAAACCAGGTTTTAAGCAAATATTAACATCCTTTTCGACTAAATGTTATTTACAGCCCTTGGACTTACGTGTCACAGACAAAATGATTGTCACGTTAACTATACGTCGATCGTGTTGTTCTTTCATTGGACGTATGGTATTAGTGATCTGGTCATCACCTAGGAGCAGCTAGTCCTATGTCTTGAAATTGTTAACCTACGTACATGTTGAAATAACGAATGATGTTCCAGGCGCGGATCCAGGATTTTTAAATAGGGGGCGGGGGCGGGGCGCGAAGCGCCCGAGATTCCTAGGGGGGTCCGGGGGCATGCTCCCCCTCGAAATGTTGAAATTTAAGTGGCCTGAAACGCGATTTCCTCGCATCTGAGTAACAAAATAGCTATATTAACGTATGTTTTTGGTATTGTCATACTGTTTTTGTTATCTTCAAAATTTCATAAACTCTGGTCTCTTCTGTGTTTTTTTAAGTTAAAGTGGTCATCTCTCCTTCCCATATTAGGCTGGTTTTCCGTTGACTGCCGGTAAATGGGAAGAAATATCGAAACAGTTCTTTCAGTGATATACATTGCTTTGAACAACTGGGCCAATGTGTATCAACAGCCATGGTGTATGCTATAGTTAAAAAAAAAAAAAAAAACTAAATCCCCCCCACTAAATCCGCGCCTGCTGTTCTCACCAACGGATGTGTAAGAAACGTGTAACCATGGGCGTAGGAAGGTGCACCACTCACCTCAGGGGAGCAGAACGGAGCCCAATGGTAAAGCGCTTACCTGATGCGCGGTCGGTTTGGGATCGATCCCCGTCAGTGGGCCAATTGGGCTATTTCTCGTTACAGCCAGTGCACCACGACTGGTATCAAAGGCCGTAGTATGTGCTATCCTGTCTGTGGGATGGTGCATATAAAAGATCTAATAGCCGATGATTAATAAATCAATGTGCTCTAGTGGTGTCGTTAAACAAAACAAACTTCAACTTTTAACTCACCTCAGGTGAAAGATTTACCACTGAGCTCCGATATGATAATAGAACAAACATGTTAAGTTACATGTAATCAATTCTTAAGTACTATAAATATATTTTTTAATGGATTAATGAAAATATGTAAGGCCAAATTACATCAAGTTCTCTCTCACTAACCACTAATTTAAATATACACGTGTATTTAATTCCTACCTTAACTACTCTCTGGGCACCCTGGTTATTTTAGACAGTGGTACCGCCTTGAGAGTACTAATGTGAGTTGGGGTGGGGAGGAGGGGTGGGGGGGGGGGGGGGTATTGTGTGTGTTATTGTTTCATTTCTATGACTGGTAGAAAACGTCAGGTTATAATGTACTTATATGTCAGT
This sequence comes from Gigantopelta aegis, assembly GCF_016097555.1. Classification (NCBI taxonomy): domain Eukaryota; kingdom Metazoa; phylum Mollusca; class Gastropoda; order Neomphalida; family Peltospiridae; genus Gigantopelta; species Gigantopelta aegis. The sequence goes on along the minus strand of NC_054700.1, from coordinate 14,950,381 downwards.
CGATACAATCAGGGCGTGGTTTATCGTGTTTACCTGCGGTTGGTCGTGACCTACATAGACTAATAGTAATAAAGTTAGACTTTTTCTGGTTCTAGAGGGTATTGCTTATCAGACAGATTTGACAAGCACTCCATTACTGTTACGGATAAGCATAGCTCGAGTGTCCTCTTGCGTTCTGGTTCTAGAGGGTATTGCTTATCAGACAGATTTGACAAGCACACCAGTACTGTTACGGATAAGCATAGCTCGAGTGTCCTCTAGCGTTCTGGTTCTAGAGGGTATTGCTTATCAGACAGATTTGACAAGCACACCAGTATTGTTACGGATAAGCATAGCTCGAGTGTCCTCTAGCGATCTGGTTCTAGAGGGTATTGCTTATCAGACAGATTTGACAAGCACACCAGTACTGTTGCGGATAAGCATAGCTCGAGTGTCCTCTAGCGTTCTGGTTCTAGAGGGTATTGCTTATCAGACAGATTTGACAAGCACACCATTACTGTTACGGATAAGCATAGCTCGAGTGTCCTCTAGCGTTCTGGTTCTAGAGGGTATTGCTTATCAGACAGATTTGACAAGCACACCAGTACTGTTACGGATAAGCATAGCTCGAGTGTCCTCTAGCGTTCTGGTTCTAGAGGGTATTGCTTATCAGACATATTTGACAAGCACACCATTACTGTTACGGATAAGCATAGCTCGAGTGTCCTCTAGCGTTATTCTATTATATGTGAGAATAAGGCTAGAGAAAAAAAAAGATTTTTTTTTATTTAACGACGCACTCAACACATTTTATTTACGGTTATATGGCGTTAGACATATGGTTAAGGACCACACAGATATTGAGAGAAGAAACCCGCTGTTGCCACTGCATGGGCTACTCTTTTCGATTAGCAGCAAAGGATCTTTTATATGCACCATCCTATAGACAGGATAGCACATACCACGGTATTTGATGTACCACAATAACGCTAGATGACTGTGTGTAATACTTCGGTAATGTTCGATGATCAAATGGTAGCCAGTTACTGTGTCTGAAATACGCATTTTGTTTTCTAAATCTAATGCCACAGACCTTTAGGTCTGTTATTATCGAGTCGAGCGTGAATGATACGACCACTTTAAACATTAGCGCGACAGGCGAGTCACGTCTCCGCAAACTATCCTACGTCAGCACACCAATAATGAAGTTTAACATAGGCCCGTCGGGTTTCCTCGTCTAGTGCCGATACCAGGGCCGTAGCTAGGATTTTTTGTTGGGGGGGGGGGGGGGGGGGAACTGAGTAGTTAAAAGTCTAACACTTCTTAAACGGTTAAGAAGAGAATTTTCTTTAAGTTTTTATAATGCTTTCGGCCCCCCTCCCCCCACCACCCCTGCTAGCTACGGCCCCGGATACCGGTTACCAACATGCAAGTTTGATGTCATGATTCACATATATTAGAATAACGCTAGAGGACACACGAGTTAGGATAAGCATAGTGGGCCAAATTTTCAAAATCTGTTTGTGCGTTTTTAAGAAATACGAAAAATGCATTTTGTGGTATTACAAACACCAGGATTACCAGGATTACCAGGATTACCCCAAAAACCTCTTAAGGTCAATGGAAATGTATATTCTAAATCATAAAATGTAAGTAAAGTGCAATTTTATTTGTGAGAAAATGGGTTTAATAGCGAAAAACACGACGCCACCGAGGCCGGTGATTGACATGCAACTTTCTGCTTTGGTACAATGCATCATGATTGTCTGCTGACGATATCTCGCTATGTATATACAATAATATTGTGAGTGGAATGATGGAAATTCATGGTGAAAACGTTTCATGGCATCTCATGCGTCGCCATCGTTTTTGCCAGAATGCGAAGAGTTGCTTATGCTTCCCATTGTGTATCCTATTCCCACCCCCAGAAACCCCCCTCTCTCCCTCTCTCCACCTCCCCCACTTACCCAACCCCACCCCTACCCCCACCCCACCCTACACTTAAACTACGTAATTTCCTGCACAGACGTCTGCACTACTGTGACGAATATATGCGTCATGTTCTCTCAAAAGAATAGAATAGTGCTAGTGTTTTCAAACCGTTAAAGGGATATTCCTGAGTTTGCTGCATTGTAAGATGTTTCCGACTAATAAAATATTTAACCTAGTACAAATATTAGAACGATCAGAAACACGTCTAATATGCAGCCACTAATATTTTATGCAAAAAAAATATATATTTGATGTGTAATTACAATCGTTGAAAAGTCTCTATTAGTCGATAACGTTAAAAATTGCAGCAAATTCAGGAATGTCCCTTTAAAATCATCTTATACCGAGAGACTGCCACACAAACAAATGAGAGTAGTTAACTAGCGATTCCGTGTTTCTGCTGTGATACGGCCTTGATCGAGATAACTGCTTTGTCGCTCAGATTGATTGCCAATTTCTGTCATCACATTTAGAACCACGACGAAGTGTTTGTCTGGTCCAAAATGACTTTCCTATAAAGACTGTTTCCAGGAAAGGTTAAATCTTAAAGGCGCAGATCCTATTTTTAACTCGTAAAAATGGACACTAAGATTAGTTAATCTACAAACCTGTAACACATTTGTATAAAGTTACAACAGAGTGCAAGGAGAGCAATCTAATTAAAATTAGCTCCACTATTACATGTGGATCTAACACCAGCCAGTTGGAGCTCATGTCCACCAATCAAAACCTTACTTGCAGAATCATGCCAGTGATTTAAAAATAATTTGAAAACATTCCGAATTATCCTGAGGGTATACGACATGTTTCGTGTGAATTACGAATGCCTTAAAACATGTTTTATTTTATAAAATAAATAATTTGTAATGTAAAACTGAAGACTGATTTAGTTTGGGTTTTTTATAAATAAATAAATAATTTTTAATGTAAAATTGAAGACTGATAACCCACCCCGTACGTATTGGTATGGTTCGCTGTACTGCGGCCACTAAAATAGACTCGCCCGATATTTTTAGAATTTGTATGCTCCCAAATAACGTTATAAAAGGCGAAGTGTGATTGGTCAATATTTAAATTATTATTTACAGACGAAATGTTACCTGGACATTGGGGACTACACAGTGTTGTTAGTTTTAAATTACTGGCAGGATTCTGCAAGTAAGGTTTTGATTGGTGGACATGAGCTCCAACTGGCTGGTGTTAGATCCACATGTAATAGTGGAGCTAATTTTAATTAGATTGCAAGAAGAGTGACGTTAAAACCGGAAAATATCCTTTAAAAAAAGACCAGGCTCCGTATTCATAAACGTACTTAAGTCAAAGTATGATACTTACATACATATATTAAGTATGTCGATAAATAGCATACACTGACTTAAGTACGTTTATGAATACGGAGCCAGGGCTCCGTTCCACGAAGCGATCTTAGCGTTAAGTTCATCTTAAGTGCATTAGGTAGTTATGCATTTAAGGTAAATCTTAGCGTTAAGATCGCTTCGTGGAACGGGGGCCCAGAACTCGAATCAATAATCGCTACTTCTCAGACGCACGCGCGTTTTTACAAATATGAAAAGCGCATTTTGTGATATTAGAAACAACAGGATGACCAGAAACACTTCGGTTCTATGGAAATGGATAATCAAAACAATAAAATATAAGTAATGTTTGATTTCGGTGAACATAAACTGCTCTAATAGTAAAAAAAAAATATGCTTAAAAATGAGGGTCTGTCCCTTTAACGATTTGCTGGATATTTGCGGATACGTATTACATCTTCTTTTTTTCTTCTTTTCTTTTCTTAAAAGTCAACTGAGTTATGTAGATAAATAAAACAAAATTAAATTAAAAGTTTAACGACATCACTAGAGCACATTGCGTTTTTAATCATCGGCTATTGGATGTTAAACATTTGGTAATTTTGACAGTCTTAGAGAGGAAACCCGCTACATTTTTCTGTTAGTAGCATGGGATTTATTATATGCACCATCCTACAGACAGGATAGCACATACCACGGCCTTTTATATACCAGTCGTGGTGCACTGGCTGGAACAAGAAATAGTCCAATGGGTGGGCAAATCAGCGGCATAATAAGCCCAATAGTTGTTACCGTGCCCCTACAGCATTTCCCTAGAGAGGATTGCAATCTTTCTTTTAAAACCAGTGACAGGCGCGGATCCAAGGGTGTGTTCTGAGGGTGTGGGCTGCGACGTCGAACTTGGGCGTATCACGACATATCAACGCATGAATATAATTATATATTGTTTTATTTGTGAGGAAAAGGTGTAATATCTTTTTGTCGGGTGGATTTTTCTGTGCAAGAATGTCACATATACACAATTCACTGCTGATGTCCTTTTTATTGTTAAATTGTACCCCCTCTATTAAATTATCTTGTATATACCCCTGGGTGGTCAAAACACCTGACAAAATAAATATTTTATTTCCTTCTATATGAAGACAATTGCCAGGCAAATGACAATTGTAGTGTTAATGGGATTCTAAACCAGTTCACTTAAATGCTAACAAAAAAAACAAAAAAACAAAAAAACTGCTGGCATAGATAAATGTCTTTCTCAGAATTTAGGGATATTAAAGAGCAGTACTTCGTGAGATAAAAATAACATTTACTACGTATTTTCATTTTCGTACTGTCATATAATGTGCAAATGTTACCTTTGTGACGGTTGATGAATACAGCGGAACTGATAATTAAGCAAACATTACGTTTTTTCCCTCCCAACCAGACTGGAAATAATATCTAATGAAAGGCTGAACTGCATCACTGGTGATGAGTAGGAAGTACCGTGAAATGGAAGGCTTTTGTCTGTCATTAACTATCGATCGTACCGCACGACATTAGCAAAATGACTTGGTAAGTGATACCTACAGATATAATTGCGGTATGATAAACCCCGCAATGACTTCACGTGATCAGCGCTGGCCATCGGTGCTGGCTATAACTCATACATTAGTGTAGGTTCCAGTGTACCAAACCAATTTATGTTGTCGATAATGTTAACGTGTAATAAAACCAGTATCGTATAGTATAGTTTATTTGCTTTAAACCTGCCATCGTCTCTAACCGCTAGTAGTAATGTTTAATTCATTCTTTTCTTCTTCTATCTTATTTCTTTTAGGTTTTAGCAAAACTTCTTTTTTTTAGCGAAGGGAAATTTGAATCTGAAACTGGCGAAATTAATGGCATTTCACAGAGTTCTGCCAGTAGATGCATCCATAATGTGTTTTTTAATTTCTCCTGTGAAAGAAAGAAAGAAATGTTTTATTTAACGACGCACTCAACACATTTTATTTACGGTTATATGGCGTCAGACATATGGTTAAGGACCACACAGATTTTGAGAGGAAACCCGCTGTTGCCACTACATGGGCTACTCTTCCGATTGACAGCAAGGGATCTTTTATTTGCGCTTCCCACAGGCAGGATAGCACAAACCATGGCCTTTGTTGAACCAGTTATGGATCACTGGTCGGTGCAAGTGGTTTACACCTACCCATTGAGCCTTGCGGAGCACTCACTTAGGGTTTGGAGTCGGTATCTGGATTAAAAATCCCATGCCTCGACTGGGATCCGAACCCAGTACCTACCAGCCTGTAGACCGATGGCCTGCCACGACGCCACCGAGGCCGGTTCCTGTGAAAGAGTTACAATAGTAGATTTACGTGCAACTAAGTTACCTTTACGTTTACGACCATCTTCTTGTACGTAAACGTAAATCTACGGCAGACGTAAGTTCTAGTCGTAAACGTAACTTTACTCCTTTTTGTGAATATGGGTCCAAATTCGCAACTACTTTTACTCCGTATATATTTGACACACAACTTTCTGGTTTGGTACAAGATAGTTAGTTTTTATTGTTTAACGACACCACTAGAGCACATTGATCTATTAATCATCGGCTATTGGATGTCAAACATTTGGCAATTTTGACATATAGTCTTTGAAAGGCAACCCGTTACATATTTCCAACAGTAACAATGGATCTTTTATATGCACCATCCCACAGACAGGATAGCTCGTACCACGGTCTTTGATATACCAGTAGGGGTGTACTGCTTGTAATGAGAAGTAGCCCAATGGGCCCACCGACGGGGATCGATCCTAAGCCGACCGCACATCAAGCGAGCGTTTTACCGCTGGGCTACGTACCGCCCTTGCTTTGATACAATGCAACATGGTTGTCTGCTGACGATATCTTGCTGTGACTTTCAATCATAAAATAACAATTAAAAAATAATAAAATAAATAATAATAATAATCGTAGGTTATTTTTTTTTTTTTAGATAATGTATCAGAGGTTAGGTTCATAAACATATATGTACTAAAATATATAATTAACATGCTTATATCCAGTTAACATGCTTATATCCAGTTAACATGCTTATATCCAGTTAATGTTTAAGCATTCTATATTTATTGTCTAACCCTAACCCTGACCATTGACGACGTCTATGTCTATATGTGGGAAAAAAGGCGGACGTCGTGTGGGGCACACATCACCAAATCAGTTTCACAAACGACAAATTATCTTATGCTAGTATCCGACTACCAACTGCCAGCAGAAAGCTGGCCAGCTACTGCTGCGTTGTAATTTCCCCAACTCCCGACTTAGACGGGTGCGCTCAGATTAACAACTAATTGGTTATACGACCAAAATCGAATTGTAAGAGCGATCAGACTAGCAACTGGACAGTCGTAGAAGTCTTGAGAGCAGAAAGTTGATCAACTTTGTGCTGACAGTTGGTAGTCTGAGCCTAGCAGAACACAATATGTGGATCAGGTTACGACATGCTATCTACCAGTCGACGTAGGCCAATCTGATTAAAATTATCTCTACTGGTCTACCAGTAGATCTAACAGCATTGCGTAGACTCCCATGTCCAGGTGACATTTCATCTATACTAAAAGGAAAAAGAAACGTCGAGTCATAAATTGTGAAAAAATTCCTAAATAAGTGGGCGGATTTGTATGGAAGTTGTACAAATAACTCATTGGGTTATTGTGCATTATATCCTGAATCCACACTGAATGAAGTGTGATAGGGAGCGGCGTATGGCAAGACAATGAAAATCACCAAAAGCACGTGCAAAAGCATGATTCGGACGAAGTCGGGGGTACAACTCATACCACATTGTAGTGTTACCTGTTACAGAACACAGTCCGATGCGTTATTTGGTAAAACTTTAATTACCATTATGCCACGCTTGACCGAAGTTGAGAGGGGTCAAGCAATTTCACAGCTCATGCAAGGTTCGAACCATACAACGTCTTGTGATACGTTTACGGGTTACAGGAAGGGTTGCCGACCGTCCCCGGTCCGGGCGCCCACGTGTAACGTCACACCGAGAGGACCAAGCAAACAGGCTTGCGCATTTGAATTGGCTGCGTGCACATGCACCGGGAAGGTTCCGCATGATGCAATGGATGGTATACTATTCACGGATGAATCAAGGTTCACACTTTTCCGGTCGGACGGGCGACGTCGCGTGTATCGACGTCGTGGGGAGAGATTTGCCGACGCTTGCGTTGATGAGAGGGATAGATTTGGGGATGGCTCAGTCATGGTCTGGGGTGGAATTTCCCATGGGTTGAAAACGCCTTTGGTGGTCATCGCTGGGAACCTGACAGCCGTCCGATACAGAGATGCGATCCTGCAGCCTCACGCCGTGCCCTTTGTTCAGCAAAACAACCTGACATTGCAACAAGACAATGCGAGGCCGCATGTTGCAAGAGTGTGTAGGGACTTCCTTGCAGTGAACAACATCGTCCCACTCGACTGGCCTGCTGACAGCCCCGATCTGTCCCCCATCGAGCACTTGTGGGATCAGTTGGACAGGAGAGTGAGGAATCGTCCAAACCCACCCATCACCCTTGCCCAGCTCAGAGATGCCTTGCTAGACGAATGGAATAACATTCCAATGAGGAGTGGGAATGCCTTGATGAATTCCATGACCAGGAGGGTCAGGGCAGCTACACAGGCACGGGGTGGTCACACACGGTACTAGTGAGACCAGTGAGACTAGTGGACTCATACACAGACTAACGAGAATTAAATGACATGTGACAAGGATACTAATGAATTGTTTCCATGAGTGTTTGATTTCAATTATAGGGGGTACCCTCATTCGGATTATGTTGCCATTTGCTTTCACATTTCAATAAAAAAACAATTGACAGTATTATCATTAATTTCCGTCCTTCATAGATATGTAGTACAATCGTACATATCGTGTCATACAATTTGATCTGCTGGCTTTAAAGTTGACCCAACGTTTCTTTTTCCTTTTAGTATATAAATAACAATTTAAATATCGACGAATTACACTTCGCCTTTTATAGCGTTATTCGGGAACATACAAATTCTAAAAATATCGAGACTATTTATGCAATAGGCGAACTTGTTGGTCTATTTCAACATTAAAAAACAGGGGGGAAAATGCAGTAATAAACTCTGGATTGTATACTAGTATAAACAGATTTTATGGCTATACCGTCACGGGTTTTTTTTTTCGTCTTGAAACGAATTTTATAGAAAATGTTATATTGAAATTAGTTTCCGGCATACTTCGTAATTCACCCGAATCATTTCGTATACCCTCGGCATAATCCCGAATGTTTTCAAATTCTTTTTAAATCACTGGCATGATTTTGCAAGTAAGTTTTTGACTGGTCGAATGAAAGGTCAACTGGACATGAGCTCCAACGGGCTGCTGTTAGATCCACATGTAATAGTGGAGCTAATTTTAATTAGATTGTCGACGTACCATAGCCAACGGATGATACCAGCAATTGGGGGGGGGGTATACATTACTTTACCTTTTAATTGGTGCAGAAGTATTCTTGAAGATCCTAATTCTGCACATTGTCATGCTATTTCAGTCTCTTCCCGCCCATATATTCTCATACACTAATAATAGTTCTAATAAATCTATACGAATTTACGCCCCATGGATACAAAACAACGCCTAATTAGCAAGTTATATCACGTGTTTCACCAATGGCAGGCATGACTGTATGAAATATTGCTGTTTTAGATTTTATTTCATTTCAACTTATTTTCGTGCTTATATCCAATTAAGGTTCAAGCACCGAGCTGCGAACCCTATACCTACCAGCCTGTAGTCCTATGGCTTAATCACTATGCCACCGAGGCTGGTAATGTTTTAGATACCGATTTTGAATCGAAATTTGATCTACTGAACCTTGCCGATGTGATGATCGGTTATAAAAATCCAAATCGACATTCGCGTGACATGTTAACTAATTGTTCCCACAGTTTAGATCAGTGGCGGGTCCAGTGTGAAATCGAGTGGGGGTCACAACGAGGCTGTAGAGCTGTCAATGAAGAAGGGGTTGAGGGTGGGTGCGGGTGATACTTTTGCAATTTTTAAATATTGTCTAAACTGGCAGGGACGGATGAAGGATCTTTTAAGGTATTGGGTGCAACGCTCAAAAGGGTCATTTACAGTATTAAAAATTAAACTAAACATGTTTTATCTGTATAGTAATCATCAGCTGAAATAGTAAGCTGAACATTGTAAACATGTTGCCTACTAACCCACCCACCCATCCCCCTAAAAAACACCCCACAATAAATGCATTATTTTCATCTGCTAAACACTGGATTTTATGGGGGGACACTTCGAATTTATGGGGGGGGGGGAGACCCTCCAACATCCTTCTCTTGGATCCACGCTTGCAATCCTTAGGGAGTAGTTTTTAAGCTTAAATTGATGCAACAAACTGAACTGAACTGAACTGAACTGAATTAACCTAGCGAACATTTCTTGTATTCTTTATTAATATGTATTGGCGTAGCCGGTGGGGGGGGGGGGGGGGAGGGGGGGGCAATGTCCGCTGCCCAACAGGCCCTATATCGCGACTCACTGACAGTGTGGGTTCCTCCTCCCAATGTGGGTGACCCACCACCATATAAAATACTGGCTACGCCATTGCCTACGCACCCCATCTCCTACTTCGTCTGTCCTTATAAAGAAACAAACAAACAATCACTTACCTCTATTGATATATCCACCCAACATTTGTAGGAAATATTGGAACGGAACAGCACAGTAGTTAGATGTCACCATTAGGTAGTATTAGATCCATGCACAGATATTCTATATTCATACACATTTAAAATAAATATGATTATAAATGTCAAACAGCGGGGTTTTCGCACATTTCTGAAGTTAAACTATATTCAGACGAATGTGTGTGGTATCGTTTTGACATCAATAAGCATATTAAAACGTAACAGCATTGTTGACGTCACGTCAAAGGAATGATGACGTTTTTATGGTAACGGCTTCGGTCATTTTCTTAGCGGAAAATGTCGAAATACCATAGAAATGCGCACCTCCAGCATACTTCCACTGGATCCGCGCTTGACAGGGAGTACAGGTAGCGCGTGGGATAGGGGTATTTAATAATTAATATTTTGGTCATTACGCAGCTCTAAGTGAATGTAGAATATTATGTAGCTACTCGGTGAAAACTATTTAGGGGTCACAGCAAGCTTGTGACCTATATCCTTTTTCTAAAGGAGGGGTCACGGGACCGCTGTGACACCCGCACCCAACCCCCTGGATCCGCACCTGAGTTTAGATGATGGAATTGATAGAAATATGTTGAGGTTTGTCTCATTTTCCTGTGTACATACAGAAAACCCCCTGCGCGTGCTGTAACCTCACCGTGGTGCAGGGGTGTAACATTCTCTTTGAGAATGGCCAATACAGCACAATTGAAATTTCGAGTAAAAGTCAGTATCTATCTGTGATATTTGTATTTTTGCACAGTTCTTTACACTGTTTTTATTTAAATCTTGAATTATTATATTGATGTTGATCATCACTTTATTTGTTTGCATTATCATAGTTTGACACCCAATAGCCGATGTATTTTTCGTGCTGGGGTGTCGTTAAACATTCATTCATTCATTCATACAGAAAACAGACACTGAATAGGTATTAAAGGTAGACTTTTTAAATTTTGTTTCTTTTGTTCATTGTACAGGGGACAGTAGAGAATGAAATGATCTGTATCTTCCATAGGAAGGAAATGTTTTATTTAACGACGCACTCAACACATTTTATTCACGGTTATATGGCGTCAGACATATGGTTAAGGACCACAGGTATTGAAGGAGGAAACCCGCTGTCGCCACTTCATGGGCTACTCTTTTCGATTGGCAGCAAGGGATCTTTTATATGCACCATCCCATAGACAGGATAGCACATATCACGGCCTTTGATGTACCAGTCGTGCTTCTATAGGATGCCCACAAGCACAAGACGGATCCTCTGAGATATATCGAAAGAATATGTGACTATCAAGATCACTGATGTCTAGACGTAGTTTACAGTGGAGTATCTGCTACAAGTCTAGAACACAGATAAAAATATCTAGGAACAGCTTTGTCCAATTTCTTTTATTGATTTTTCAAACATGTCAGTGATTCAGCTTTCCGGACTTTAACATTTAATGCATTCCACAACCTTATTCCAGAAAAAAAAAGAGAAAAAAAAAGACTTCATATAATTAAAACCAATTGTATAATCAAAAGTGTAAACCCTTTATAACAGATAATCGATAATGGAAATGGTTTTAACAATATTAATTTTATTTACCATTACAATATGATATTTTGGGACTGGCCAAGTTAATTAAGCCTATATTAATGCCTCGGTCACATATAATGCTGCCGCCGCACGGTTCTGCGGTCTGCGGTTTGTAGATGGGATTTTTACAAATCGTACGGATTTGCGGGCTGCGGAAGCAGTGTTCACAAATGTTACGGGGTCCGCACGGCAATCGTAAAAGTCATGAAATCAAAATGCGTGAGGAGACCGCAAGGCGCTACTTAAGAAACCGCGAGGCGCCTTCACGGCGACCGCAAGGCGCCCGCACGGTTGTTACGACCGCCGCAAGGGCACCGTGAGGCCGCCGCAAGGTTGTTGTGGCGGGTGTATAAGGCGCGGCTCTGCGTACAATGGCCATAATCCATCTAGTCACCACAGTGTACATGAGTGGAGGATTTACATTAGGATTTATTTCAAGATTTCAAGATGCCACCAAAAGGCCATCGTACGGCAGCCCTGAAGTCACTGCACGGCCGCCGTACGATATTTAGAACAGTGTACGGCCATCTCACGGAGGCCGCAAGATCACCGTGAGGCCTCCTTACTGTCACCGTACGATTTTCTAGGCACACCAGACAGGGTGACCTTGCGATACTACACACGGCGGGGTTGCGGCCTACGGCCTTGCGATTTCCGAAAAAAAAGTTTAATGTCAAATTTTAAAAATCATAAGCCCCTGCGACAAGCAAAAAAAACTTTAAATCGCCTCACGGCTACCGTATTCTACCGTACGGTTATGTAAAATTTTGGGGACTTACGGCCGTCGCCAACACGCCGCAGGCCATTTGTGACCAAGGCATAAAGGGACATTCCTGAGTTTGCTGCCATTTTTAAGATGTTATCGATTAATAGCGACTTTTTAACGATTATTATTACATATCAAATGTATTTTTCTGCATAAAATATTAGTGACTGTATATTAAACGTGTTTCTGATCGTTCTAATATTTGTACTAGGTTAAATTTCACTTTATTTCCAAAAAAAGATTTTTTTGTATGTACACAATTATTTGAAGACAAAATCCAGTTTGGGCTTCTTACAAATATTAAGACGACCAGAAACACATTGAATATACAGACACTGATATTCTAAACAAGAAAATATATTTATTATGTAAGTTTAATCGTAGAAATATTTTATTAGTCGGAAACATCTTACAATGCAGCAAACTCAGGAATGTCCCTTTAACGTCAATCTACAGACAAGATGACAAAGTATGTGTGGAGAGGCATTAATATAGGCCAATGGCCTGTTTGCCAATCCATTTCTTTTGTGAAATAAATATTGTTTAAACTAGACAAGATGGCAAAAATAACTATTATTTTTTACAACCAACACACATTTATTACCAATCACAGGACTTGTGGTATTCTCTTCTCTATTAAAAGTTCGGTGCACCTCGAACTTTGACCCAGCTGGAAGTTATTTGGTTTAGTACTACCTTAACGTGATTATATTAACTGTTGTGTAAAATGAGAGATCAGTCATCACATTTGGACCACCCACCCTTTTAGAAATCCTGCTTCTGCACCTGTTATGTCATACATGGTACACAGCTCAATCACCATGCATATCACACCAACCAACAACACACATGCAAAAAACAAATTCATGTAATAGAAAAAGAAAATATTTATTCATAAACGTTTTGTTTGAACTAACATATATAATTTGTTCTTTCTTTTATAACAATTTAGAAAACATTCTCTGTAGCAGTTTTACAATAAAATATACATAAGCAATACAATGCACTATATATTCAGCTGTAGTTAGATGGTTTTAAAACACAAAGATGAAGAGTCACAATTCAATCTTATAAAAACTATTGAAAAGCTTTAGTCACTAGAAACATAGCTAACTTTGTATGGTTAGCTAACCCTTAATCACCACAAAATAATCCACTTTTATCACTATGCACATAGCTAAGTCTAATCACTGTGCATTTAGCTAACCCTAGTCACTAACATCGCTAACCTTAAAGGGACATTCCTGAGTTTGTTGCATTGTATGATGTTTCCGAATAATAAAATATATCTACGATTAATCTTACAACTTAAATATATTTTCTTGTTTAGAATATCAGTTTCTGTATATTCAGGGTGTTTCTGGTCGTCTTAATATTTGCAAGAAGCCCAAACTGGATTTTGTTTTCAAATAATTTCATACATACGAAAAAATCTGGTTTAGGAAATTAAATTAAATTTAACCTAATACAAATATTGGAACGATCAAAAACACGTTTAATATACAGCTACTAATATTTTATGCAGAACAACATATTTGATATGTATTTACAATCGCCAAAAAGGCTCATTTAGTCGATAACATATTAAACATTGCAGCAAACTCAGGAATGTCCCTTTAATTACTATTAAACTTAATTGTGTAAGCAAAATAAAGTTTTGTTCTATTCTAGCTATAATCTCCATGCATGGGACCATCTAAAATTAATAACAGCAAATCTTAGATCCTTAATTACTATGAACATAACCAATATAAAAGCTACATGTATCAACACAGCTATACTAACCTTGATCACTATGAGTTTAACTAATTTAACCACCGTGAATGTAGGTAAGCTTAACCACTATGGACACTGCTCACCTTAATCAACCCAGGCCTACGACATAGTTACTTATCACTATGAACATAGCCAAGCTTAACCACTAGAAATATAGCTAACTTTACTGCCATGAACATAGCCAAGCTTAATCACTATGAACATAGCCAAGCTTAATCACTGTGAACATAGCCAAGCTTAATCACTATAAACCTAATCAAGCTTAATCACTATGAACATAGCCAAGCTTAATCACTATGAACATAGCTAAGTTTAATCACTATGAACCTAGCTAAGCTTAATCACTATAAACCTAAGCAAGCTTAATCACTATGAACATAGCCAAGCTTAATCACTATGAACATAGCCAAGCTTAATCACTCTGAACATAACCAAGCTTAATCACTATGAACATAGCCAAGCTTAATCACTATGAACATAGCCAAGCTTAATCACTCTGAACATAGCCAAGCTTAATCACTCTGAACATAGCCAAGCTTAATCACTCTGAACATAGCCAAACTTAATCACTATGAACATAGCTAATTTTTATAGTCAAGTTTAGACAAAGCAAATATTATTAGCCAGGAATATAGGTAATCCATGACAGCAATATATAGCCATGAGTTTTCACTACCTGAAGAAATACAACACTGCCCATTAGGCAAAAATTCATTAGACATGTACATACAGTTACTAATCAAGACTAATGGAAACTCATTAGTAATATTTTGCAATTACAAATGTAGTAGCATGTGGTGAGTTTAGATGCTACACGACACCTTCTACATCTTATTTTTGTACAGAATACTAGTAACAAGATAATAATTCTACACTGTTGTCCATACCTTGCCAGATACAATATTTTATTAGCAAATCAAATTTGGGATTGGCCAACAGGCAGCAGATACAATTTAATATACGTGTACCATTTTGTAAAACAGAATCTTGGTGATCTATGTAGGTTTAGCCCTTTGCTTGCTGTTAAAAATCAGAAGAGATACCTAGTCTAATCTCTGCCACTGGCAAAACTATTATAAATGTTATGTGTGGGTTTCAATGATTTTAATTATTATACGATAATGGGGACACACTGGTTTAAATCTAGATTGAAAGAAGGGCCTTCCATTACAACTCCTGATGAAAGTTGCCCAGGAACAAATAACATTGGGTAGCAGTTACCCAGGAAGAAATACCACTGGGTAGCAACTCCTGATGGCAGTTGCCCAGGAAGAAATAACATACACGAATATATTATTCTATTTCTTACATATCCTCAAAAAACAGGTTTTAAGCAAATTTCAACACCTTTTTTGACTAAAAGTTATTTACAGCTGTTGCACTTGTAGCTGACTTATGCGTCACAGACACATGAATGTCAAGTTAACTATACGTCACAGTCTAATCGATTTCCATAGTGTAGTTTTTCATTGGTTGTATGGCACTGGTGACCTGGTCGTCACCTAGGAGCAGCCAGTTGTATGTCTTGTGAATTGTTAACACACGTACATGTGTTGACAACCATGTGTTATCAAAAATAACACATAGTGTTTTCAACAACGTGTGTTTAAGAAAACATATTACTGAGTTTTAAACCCATACCATGCACGGTCTGTCTGAGATCGATCTCGGTCGGTGGGCCCCATTGTGTTATTTCTCGTTTCAGCCAGTGCACCACGACTGGTATATCAAAGGTCGTGGTATGTACTACCCTGTCTGTGGGATGGCGCATATAAAAGATCCCTTGCTGCTAATCGAAAAGAGTAGCCCATGAAGTGGTGACAGCGGGTTTCCTCTCAATATCTGTGTGGTCCTTAACCATATGTTTGACGCCATATAACCGTAAATAAAATGTGTTGAGTGCGTCGTTAAAATAAAACATGCCCTTCAAGCTATCGAAGTAACTGATAATACAGTACATTGAGACTAAAGGTAGGACTGTGTGTTGTCTACTTTGGCTGTTCCATCAGTTGTCTTCATATCTGCATTGTGAAATAAGATTTAGCCTGTGAAATTTGATGATAATTTGTAAAGAAATTTTTTTATTCGAGTTAGTATGGGTTTAAAACTTAATAATATATTTTTATATGAATTTTAAATTTATTCATTATAGAGTTATATGCCAATTCATTGGTTCCCTTTTCATGCAGACTATAATTGTAGAAATGTCTTTGTTAGACAGAAATAATCTAAAGGTCTCAGGACAGTCTTTAAAGAAAGGAATGGAAAGGAGTATCTGTTTAATGAAACCTCAGCACATTTTAAACTATGGCTATTAGATCTCTAAAGTATGGCTGCTTCAAGACTTGGTCAATATACAGAGAAAAACCAGCTCCCACTACAGATGCAAGATACATGACGTCATTCTTTGTAAGATGCTAGCTACGTTCTGTCAAAAAGCATTTCTAAACTCTTAATTCATAAATAAATATACAACTTTTGTATAGTTATCATAAAATTAAAAGTGATTTGTATTTACTGTACTATAACAAATGATTAATCATTTAAAGAGTATGTTTACTGAAAGTCCAGTCGGGCTTATGTTACATTACCTACAGATATATATTTTGTCAGTGGCCGAAAATATAGAAATTTATCTAGTCATCATATCTTACCAATGTATATAGTGACTGTGGGATAACAAGTATACATGACTGAGGGAGAGAAACAAGATCATTTTTTATCTTTAGTTTAGTTTTCAGTGTTTTCTAAGAACATACTGTTGACCCTGTATAGCTGATAGTTCAGTCACACAAATTAAATGCACTGGTATCAAAATTAAACTCTATATACACCTGACTGTTGTTTATCTATGAGCATTCTGATCATACCCTGTGCACATGGAGATAAATGCTTCAAAAGGAAAAGCTATATGCCTGTTTTGCATAGTTTCTTCAATTCAGAATGTTAAAAAAACAAAAAATCATAACAAAGTAGTAGTAGTAATAATAATAATAATAATAATAATAATAAGTATGGCTACAACGACAGATTGATTATTATATCTTAAAATACAAGGCTAGTTCTGGTACTCGCCATTTTGCACACACAAAAAAAAAATTGTTTGCCAATTGCGAATGTTAAAAAATATTGGCAAATTTTATTTTCATTTGGCAAATAAATTTCAAGTGATACTTGTTATTTCATTAGAAAAATAACTGTCTTTTTTGGAAGTTTAAAAGTTTAAATAGATGATTTGGCCAGTGTTTTTTCTCACCCAGAGCTATCCCTGTGTAACAGTTACATGTAATGTGTATCATGCTTTATAGCTGTAATATAACAATAGCTGTAATGTAACAATATCCATAATAAAAAGCAGAACATGTATTTACAGCATAGAAGATTGTTCTCAGACATACATGTACAGTTTAAACAGTTCAGTTGTAACTATAACATAATCCAATATCACAAAAATTACCATAAAACAATATGGTGGTAGGAAATACCTTACTCCACCCCACCAAACAAACAACAACAAACAGGAGAAGTAAACAATAAAAGAAGGAAAAAAGGATATTTCAGCTGTGGCCTTGCTGATTATAAATATGACTTTTACAAAAGCTAATAAACATGTGGTTTCATTTGAACCAAGTGGTAAGAAAAATTGCAAATGGATTTACAGATGAATGATAGAATGGTTGGAGGGAGAAAAGGAATGAATAACTGGAACGAGGGAAGGAAGGAATGTGGGAGGAAAGACAACAAATGAGTGCTTGGGTGAATGAATAGATGGATGGATGTATGAATAGATGGATGGATGTATGAATAGATGGATGGATGGATGGATGGATGGATGAATAGATGGATGGATAAGCTTACATGAGGCACACTGCATTTTAAAACTAGCTGTAGTCAAGTTAAGGCTAAACAAAATAAATTTCTGGTCTCTGGTCAGCACGCATTTTGATTTTGACCCTCGTGTGTCAACATTATTCCCCCCCCCCCCCCCCTCCAGGGTATGATGTAGATTTTTGTTGGGCTTTTCTTCCCATGACACAAAATGGCATTTGGAGCCAAAATACCATCGTGCATGAACTAGGACATGCATTCTGATTTCGTTTTTAAATATGCCCATTATTTTGGTATCAAATACACCCACCCTTTCTGTGTAATCCATGCTTTAAAAAAAAGGTGCATCACTGCATCTATTCTGGAACTGGTCTGACCAGAGACCAATTTTGTTTGTTTTTGTTTGCGTAACACCGAAACTGTATAAAATTACAAAATTAATACATAAGATCTTCTTCATGTACATTGCGCCTCCATACAATGGGAACAAAATGTATTTAAAAAGAAAACATCAAAAAATGTGTTCATCTATTTATAAAGATTTACGTCAACAACAAAACCAAAACAGCAGACATATCATACAAAAGCTATAAATCCCATCAGATCTTTTAAAAATAAGATGCATACAAAGTTTTAACAGTACAAATATGACAAATTCATAAACAATGGCAGGAAACAAACAAGGCTTTACAGGTATGTATTTGCTAATACATGTACATACAACAAGGATTCTGTGGAATTAAATGTCTCGCCTATCATAACAAATGTTCTTGCACTGTGATGAACATCCATAGGTGCAACTATAAACCAAGTTTCAGCTCACTGTGATGAACATCCATAGGTGCAACTATAAACCCAGTTTCAGCTCAGTGATGAACATCCATAGGTGCAACTATAAACCAAGTTTCAGTGCACTGTGATGAACATCCATAGGTGCAACTATAAACCAAGTTTCAGCTCACTGTGATGAACAACCATACGTGCAACTATAAACCAAGTTTCAGCTCACTGTGATGAACATCCATAGGTGCAACTATAAACCCAGTTTCAGCTCACTGTGATGAACATCCATAGGTGCAACTATAAACCCAGTTTCAGCTCACTGTGATGAACATCCATAGGTGCAGCTATAAACCCAGTTTCAGCTCACTGTGATGAACATCCATAGGTGTAACTATAAACCAAGTTTCAATGACCTAGGACTTATAGTTTGTGAAAAACGGGTCTAAATGCAAAACTTTAAAGCTTTAATACAAAAGTTGACACTGCTGCAACCACTGCTGCACCCACCACCACCATCGGAAAAGTAATGTCTACATGTATATCTTGAGTTTTGACTTTGTAATCGCGAGACAAAAATTCAGACATCTCCAAAAATTAAAAAAAAGGTGTGAGAAGAAGACCGAATGGATTCATGTACTTGCAGTATACTATAATAACATACTTGATTTAAACGTATCATTTACATCAAAGATCTAATTTTTCATCTAATTCAAATTTGAATTGCAACAATTCTCTGTTATGGGAGGAAACTCATGACAATATTCAGCAGGGCTAGCTTTGGCACTCGCCAAATTTGGCCAAATGCAAATTTTGAAAGTAGTTGGCGAATTTTATTTTAATTTGGCAAAATATTTTCATGTAATAATTGACATTTTTTAGAAAATAATTGTTGATTTCTGCCATTTTTAACATTGAATAGATAATTTGGCGAAATGTTTTGCTGACCCACAGTTAGCCCTGATTCAGTATTGTCCAGTTACCTAGTACTTCAGAATTTGATGCTGGTAAATAATACATGTATCATATGGACATAGAAATTATAGTTTTAACAAATGTCTGAACATGGACAGAAATTATATTTTTAACACATGGTTCCCATCAATTCTTAAAAAGTCTTGTAAATTTCCAAGGTCTTAAAAAGTCTTACAAATGGTACCTTTTCTGTGGAAGGTATTAAAATGGTCTCAAATTTTATTTAGCCAGTTTCATAGTTTTTCAAGAATTTGCGGCGTTGAAATTTCGCAAATATGCAAAGGAGGAAAGGACAATTAAAATGCAAGGAAACGCAATGTTCCATGAGAGGAAAACAGCTGATCTGTGGCGAAATCCCACCCTTATATTTTGTATGTTACATTTGCTGCAATTATAGGTCCTTAAACTTTCTGAAATTTGGTATTGAAAAAGTCTTAAAAAGGTCTTAAATGTGTTGGCCAATAGGTGCAGGAATCCTGTAACAGACGTCTGAACACAGCATGTCCTATGTTTTTTCGTTTACATGTGTCTTTTTTGTGGGGTGTTTGTGATTGCCATTTATACAAGTATCATAGGAATTTGATTCTCCGAGTAATATCAAAAATTATCCCAGCTATCGACATACAGGTATGTTCAATATGGGCCAATGCTTCTAAAACTGTTTAAGTCTAGACTCACTCTAATGACGTCATACGCATACACTTTGTATGGCATTGTCATGACATTAGTGTCTTAGACTTTATTAAAGTCTTGGGTCTAGACTCTAAAAGTTTTATAAGTGTGGGGCATGATCTAAAATGATGAACACTTATTATGATAATATGTCAGTTATTTACAAAACTGTCTTGACCGCCTTCAAACAGCAGAACAACATAAAACATTAAGATATTACAAAATTAATATGCCGTCAAATACATTTATATGCCATTGTAAGTCTGTAATATGCAGAAATACCAAAATATGTTTTGCACTAGACTACATATCTTTAATATTGTGACTTTGTCAGAACAGTGAATACAATATTATATACATTAATATGTACAATAAACCAACTGCAGTTAACACATGGACATGGGGGGTGGGGGGGGGGGGGGGGGGGGGTGTCTGTAGCCTTTTATTTTCCAGATCACCTTTATTCACCATTAGGACAGTAATCAGTGGTGAGTGACAATAAATAATATATTAAAAATAAAATTAAAATTGTCTATAATAAAACAAATTTGCTATAACAGAAAACAAATGTTTTATGAATGACAAAACATCATTATTTTTAAAGTGTTATTTTTAACACTATTTTTTCATTTCAATTTGGAACTGTTTTCATACTTCCAGTGGCCGGTTGTTCAAATGTTAGTTACCTCAACCAGCGGTTAACAGAAACTTTTAAATCCAAATACCAAATCAATACAAATAATAATTGAAGGCATAATGTTGAAGCTGAATTTAAGACAACTAAATGTATCAATACACAGTCAAATCTAAAGTTAATTTTGTATTTGTGCGAAAAATAATTAAAAGGAAAATATTAGACTAACCCCGGGTTAATTTAATTATGCACCCACACTGTTCTGATTGGTCACATGAAACGTCACCATATCACATAATAACACTAGCATTGGTTAGATCTAAAGTGGGAGTGGCCAGTAAAACCTAATACCAATTAGACTATCATAATCTATGAAAAGTCAAAACTTAACAATATCACTGAGCAATAAAAACCCAGACACATCACAGAAAGTACATATATCTCAGACTAGAGAACAGACAAAATAAATAACAGATCTTTGCAAAACACAAATAAACTACCGGTATGTAACAAGGTTAGACAGAGCAAAATGGCCAGATAACTTACATGTTCGACTTGCATATAAACCAGCCGTATGACTAAATGAGCTGGGCCCCGTTCCACAAAGCGATCTTAGCCCTAAGATCACCTTAAGTGCATAGTTACTTTATTCACTAAGGTCATCTTAGTGCTAAGATCGCTTCATGGACCGGGGCCCTGGGGCCCTGGAGCCTAATTCACAAAGGTCTCTTAGGCTCTGCTAGACAACAAAGCATCCTCTTTGCAAGTCTTTTAGCATTACACTGCGAGATCGCAAAGTTGCAAGAGTTTAGTGAATTAGGTCCCAGATACCTTAAATGTTCGACTGGCATATAAACCAGCGACATGACCAAATGAGCTGGTATCTAACCTATCTTATCACTTTCATTCAACATTAGGCTCAAAAAACAAGAATTCTGTGCAACTACATGTATATGTCTCGCCTACCATGAACATTTTCAATACACTGTGATAAACATCCATAGATGCAACTATAAACCAAGTTTCAACCACCTAAGACTTATAGTTTGTGAGAAACTGATCTAAATGTGAGATTACAACATTAAACTTTTAAAGTTAAACGTTAAAGTATGTTTTGTATAACGACATTATTAGAGCACATTAATTTATTAATCATCGGCTATTGAATGTCACACATATGGTAATTTTGACATGAAGTCTAGAGAAAAAGCTAATTTGTTTTGTTTGACGACACCACTAGAGCACATTAATTTATTAATTATCAGCTATTGAATGTCACACATATGGTAATTTTGACATGAAGTCTAGAGAAAAAGTTAATTTGTTTTGTTTGACGACACCACTAGAGCACATTAATTTATTAATTATCAGCTATTGAATGTCACACATATGGTAATTTTGACATGAAGTCTAGAGAAAAAGTTAATTTGTTTTTGTTTGACGACACCACTAGAGCACATTAATTTATTAATTATCAGCTATTGAATGTCACACATATGGTAATTTTGACATGAAGTCTAGAGAAAAAGTTAATTTGTTTTGTTTGACGACACCACTAGAGCACATTAATTTATTAATTATCAGCTATTGAATGTCACACATATGGTAATTTTGACATGAAGTCTAAAGAAAAAGTTAAAGTTTGTTTTGTTTAAAGACACCACTAGAGCACATTAATTGATTAATCATCGGCTATTGAATGTCACACATATGGTAATTTTGACATGAAGTCTAAAGAAAAAGTTAAAGTTTGTTTTGTTTGAAGACACCACTAGAGCACATTAATTGATTAATCATCGGCTAGTGAATATTAAACATATCGTAATTTTGACATGAAGTCTTAGAAAGTAAACATGCTACATTTTTCCATAAGTAGCAAGGGATCTTTTATATGCACCATCTCACAGACAGGGTAGCACATACCACGGCCTTTAATATACCAGTCATAGTGCACTCATAGTGAAGTATATTCAGTGTTTCTTGTTGTCCTAATACTTGTATGTAGCCTAAATTGGATTTGGTCTCCTAACAATTTCGTACGTATAAAAAAATATATATATTGGGAAACGAAATGAAGTTTCAGCAAGTACAACACTGGGATGATCAGAAACATATTTAAATATACAGACACTGATATTTTATGCTGGAAAATTTATTTAATTCAAATTTGTTGTCCTTGAAACGTCTCTGGTAGTCTGCAACATCTTAATAATGGCAACAAATCAGGACTTTTCCTTTAATATACATTAAAGCCGCACACCCTAGTTCCATCCAGCGAAAATAAATTATAATTTGGTTAATCTACAAACCTGTAACACACTTAGATCACATTTTTATCAAATGGAGTGAAAAAGCAGGTTTTATATCAATAAATACCATGGTAATCCCCATGTCCCAATTGCTTGAAATAATTTTGAAAGTTAGTATTCTGATGTCACCGGTAGATGTCGCTCGAAGCACACCAATGCCTACGTCACGACAAATTTCACAGACTTGGGGTGTGTTCGTTTCACCTCTCCTGGACATGTTCCAACTGTTCTGTCCTGGTTGTATCCCCTCTCCAGATATCGTAAGACTTAGCAAAATTATTGGTTTAGGGTTTGTAACATTTTGTATTGAGACACTTACTTGTCTGAACTTTATTGTTACTGAAAATGTTCACGAACTGTGAAGAAAAATCTCACAAATGAACAACAACAAATCGGATGTTGATTGCGCGAACCGTGCACGAGAAAACAAACCGAACCAAAATGATAACGGTCACGTGATATACCAACGTCTGTGACATTGAAATGGAAATATCCCCTCTAAAAATAGATTGGACCTCGCTTGCTTAACGTTTTTTTCTCGACAACACGTCTTGTGAAAAAATGCAAAAAATGCATTTCGTGGTTTTACAAACATCAGGATTACCAAAAAGCACTTCAGGTGAATGGAAATGTGTATTCTAAATAATAAAATGTAAGTAAAGTGCAATTTTATTTGTGAAAAATGGGGTTTAATAGCGAAAAACAACGCCGTAATGGTTAACAAATAAATGTAACTAGGGTGTGTCCCTTTAATAACATGTAACAGTAACAGACGTCAAAACATACCAGATGTGGTGTCTCTGCCACACTCACCAGACCCAGACTCAGCTTCGGGGTGTTTTTGGGCCTTAGGGTTTAAGATCTTCATTTATAAAGTGTAAATTCAATTTGGCAAATACACATGTACGTTCATAAAATACAGGTCATGAAGTATTTGGGGAATTAGGCTAATGAACCTTTGTTACAGTTTGGCTGGCCAATTTTTGTCCATCATAAACCACAAAAACCTGTCATGGTAAGCCGTGTCAACAAATATACATGCTATGTTATTTCTATATATTCATAGGTCAAAGGTCGCAAAGCAGGAGCATTTCTAGTTTAATTATGTCATGTAGTAAGCTTGAAATGACATTAATCCTTATGCTTTGTAATTCACCTACATCTACCCTAAATAACAAAATACAAAATCTTGAAGTGACAAATCATGTGTGAAATTATTAACAAAGGGAAGCAACTACAAACTACATCACTTCACCACAATGTAGGGCTTCCACGAGTCCAAAATATTGGACTCTAGTACTCAAGAGTCAAACGCGATCCAGACCCAACTATATGATAATGAGACTAAGGAATAAAGTAAAATAGCATTATGCATCTTAATTCCAGCACTGAACATGGATGCCAAATCATGCCATTGGACCAGAGTATTCCACACATTTGACTTTTGTTTTCCCTTCATGCAACAAATACTCTGGTCCAACACTGTTTATGAAACTAACCTAAAATGTAACTGACGTCAAGCATACGGCAAAATGACGTAAAAAATATAATTAAATGAGAGTGCTGTTCCTTGCATGGGTACTCGAGTCGTATGAACGGACGTGAGTCTTGCTAGACTCGGCCCATGCCTGAGTACTCGTGGAGACCCTACCACAATGATGGAAAAGTAAAATTTCTATGTTTAGAACGATGTAAATGTGTGTGCCCTACATCCCGGAGTAGTTAGGCTTTTAGTACAAAGAAAGAAAGAAATGTTTTATTTAACGACGCACTCAACACATTTTATTTACGGTTATATGGCGTCAGACATATGGTTAAGGACCACACAGATTTGGAGAGGAAACCCGCTGTCGCCACATAGGCTACTCTTTTACGACAGGCAGCAAGGGATCTTTTATTTGCGCTTCCCACAGGCAGGATAGCACAAACCATGGCCTTTGTTGAACCAGTTATGGATCACTGGTCGGTGCAAGTGGTTTACACCTACCCATTGAGCCTAGCGGAGCACTCACTCAGGGTTTGGAGTCGGTATCTGGATTAAAAATCCCATGCCTCGACTGGGATCCGAACCCAGTACCTACCAGCCTGTAGACCGATGGCCTGCCACGACGCCACCAAGGCCGGTCCCTTTTAGTACAAATAACAGTTACAAAAACTAGACCAATTCAACTTTATACCAACATTCATGCCAGGTTCATGATTTGCTTTTAGCAAGTTAACGTCCATTATTGCTGGCTGCTGTGAAGGTTTGATATCACTGATTAACTGAATATTTTAAAACATTTTAACATCAATTTCGCCTTATGTTACTTCATCATTAACTGCTTTGGACATTCAAAATAACAATCCTGTTATAGTGTTATAACAATAGAGACACCTCTAATATTTCACTCTGGCAGTTCTTTAACACAACTGCAACAATGAAGTATCGATATTTAATACAAACATTTTGTTCACCCAAAATGACCAGTCGTTTTCCAACCGATTGGAAATTAACAATGAGACATTTTACAAAAATATATCAAATAAGCTTTTCAATGTGTTTAAATTGAGAATTCATAAAAATCAAAATAAAATAATATTTTTTTAAAACATGCCTATAAGTTTTCATTAAATAACAATATGAAATAAAAGCTATATGCCATCAGAAAAACATTATGCAAACAACAGTAAAAAAGTACATTAACTTACAATTACATCATAACAAATACGCCAGCAGTAGAAAGCATGCTTCCAGTTACACACAAACATCTCAGTATCTTTACATCGCATAAAACATTCGGTCTAAATGGGCCTTTAATATGGCCTTGACATTTGACCAATTAACCAAACAAAAACTTGAGCAAGATATTACTTCGGGCGATCTCCGTAAACAACATTAAAAAAATAACTTGAATAAAGATCCAATCTCACTGTGTGATTTGTAGTAACGATTTGTTATTGATATTCGAGTTGCATAGCAGGGTTCACACACCTTTGAGATAAAAAGATATCTGTACTCAAACGTGCATAGCAAGAGCTAATATATACTTGAGCAAATTTATGACGTTTTATTGTCAGGGAACATTTTGTTTTCAAAATTTGGATTAGAGACATTTCTAATCAATTGGAAAATTATTAGCAACTACTGTTTAATCTTTAAAAATTGTGTAGTAATCTCAGAAACTTGTGTAGCGAATCGCTATGCGATACTGAACAAAATGTTCTCTGATTATTCTATTTTCGTGTTATATTTGTCAGCAGTCTATTACAGGTGTATTCTTAAAGTTGCTTAAAGCAAATGACAAACTTCAGATCGTTACTAGAAGTCATACAGTGAGACGCAGTCTTCTGTACAGAGGACAGTACGAGGATGCCAAACACACGTGAACAGTACAGATGGATCAACATTTGTAATTGGTTGATGCTAAATATGGTACAGATGGATCAACAATTGTGATTGGTTGATGCAAAACAGTACAGATGGATCAACAATTGTGATTGGTTGATGCAAAACAGGGTACAGATGGATCAAAAATTGTGATTGGCTTACACTAAACTGGGTATAGATGAATCAACAATTGATTGGCTGATGCTAAATAGGGTATAAATGGATCAACAACTGTGATTGGCTTACACTAAACAAGAGTACAGATGGATCAACAATTGTGATTGGCTTACAATAAACAGAGTACAGATAGATCAACAATTGTGATTGGCTTACAATAAACAGAGTAGAAACAAATAATCAATTGTGATTGGCCGACACTAAACACGGTTGATTTCACCTGCCCCATTTTCGGCCGCTCGTTTCTCCATATTGTCCAGGAGAAATTCGTTAAATCTCAAAAAGCCTGACTGCGTTCCCTCCTTGTCATCTAGGGAGCATCCCTGTATCGTCCACTGACGCTTGTTTGTTTCCGACTCAAGGTCCATAAACTTTGAAATCTAAAAAGAAAGGAATGTTTGCTTAAAGACAGACTACAAGTAGAACATAGCTCGCTAATGACATAAAGCAGGCTATACAAAGATATTTCGTAAAGGACTGTTACAAGCATATTTCTTATTTTTTTAAGAACTTTGACAATTTTCAAGGTACAATATTTCACGTAAACAATCATCATTTTGTTCACGTCAGTAAAACAAATTTAAATTCACACTATTTACCAATCGTTTACTTTACCAAGTATCAAAGAAACAGTCCTTTAATGAAATGCAATAAAATATTTTTATTTTGCATATTACCCTAGTGCAGGAGCAAAACCTCAAATCCCGGCAAAAATTATACAGATATTCAGGCAAAGTGTGCTAACCTGAGACCTTTTTAACATGCATTTCCATCATTCCAGCCGCAAAATTAGTTGTAATCCATGTAAACATGCACAATCATTCGTTTGTAACCCTATATAGTTGTTTACTAGTAATGCTAATATGATACAGTTATTCAGGCAAAATGTGCTAACCTGAGACCTTTTTACCATGTATTTCCATCATTCCACCGTCAAAATTAGTTGCAATCCACATAAAAATGTGTAGTGATTCGTTTACAACACTATATAGTTGTTTGTCAGTAATGCTAATAATATGAATAAATGTTTCATCCAGATTCAGGCATTTTCGTTTAATTCAGGCAAAATCCAGCCTGCCCCACTACAAAAATGGGAGCCTGTACGCCTATGATCAGCCCCTACCTCATCTGCAGTTTTAGCACCAGGTTGGTTCTGGAAGTTGGCCAGTACTAGAAGTGGTAATCCCCGGATTGACGGGTGATCTAAAGCTTTCCTCAGTTCTGTTTTCGCATACTCCAACTCCTCGTCTGTTCCCGTACTGTTTATAACAAAAATAATACCCTGCATGCCCTGGTAGTACCGATCCCAAAACTGTCGCACAGTGTCCGAACCTAAAAAAAGATCAATTTAATTCATTTTATTTTCAATGAAAGCAAAAAAGGAGTTGCTGAAGTGTTTGTTGAAATAAATTGTATTATCTGAGGTGTTCTATGATCACATGTGTTAGAGATAGTATAAAACTGTAATAATATTTATTATTATTATTTTATGCTTGGTCTCTGCTCCAAATTTGTTTTTCAATGCAAGATTGGAATAAATATAATTTAATTTTTGTGTAACTAAAAGCAAATTTATTAACAATTTCCTCCATATGAACCATGAAAAGTAAAACATTTTTGAAGTAACTATGGACCATAGTATGGTAACTATTACACAAAAATCAGATGAGAAAAAATTTGTTTAACAACACCACTAAGTACATTGATTTATTAATCATCTTATAGGAAATCTGCTATATATTTCATTAGCCGCAAGGTATCTTTTGTATGCACGTCCCAGACACAGAACAGCACAGGAAATATTTTTATTTAAGCGGCCCTCACATATCAGTCACGGCACCCGCACGACTCCTAAAACAGGCCAAAAAGGGCCCGATTTCTACGGGTTCCGCTGCGCAATTTTAGGTCGTGGCAATCCCATAGACATATACGTAGGGCCCCGCCCGGCAGCCTGCCAGAAACCAACCAGTGATCTGGTGCCGCCTGAAGATTTTGACGAAAGTTATTGGGAAAAAAACCCGCTGGGCGCCGTGGGATTTTCACGGGCCCCTCACGGTCACCCTACAATATCCGTGGGCAATTTGTACAACATCAGCCGGGCACCCTGCTGGTCCCGCCCGGCACCCCCCGGCGGATCCTAAACGGCCCCCGCAACTTTATACAATGCATTTTCCAAGCGCAATTTTAGGTCGTAGCAATCCCGCAAATATGTTCATAGGGCCCCGCCCGGCGGTCTGCCAGAAACCAACCAGTGATCTGGATTATTTAGCAGTGTCCGCACTGTCTCCACTGCGATCCAATGTTCAAAGGGCACTGCCCGGGCCCCATCTAATATGTGAGGGCACACGTTGCAGACATGAAATTTGCCCGATTCATTCACAGGCTCTATATCCCCCGGTGACTCCTGCGATTAGAAAAATCGCGCGGACGCCAGCTGATATGTGAGGGCCACTTTAACGATGTACTCAACACATTTTATTTACAGTTATATGGCGTCAGACATATGGTTAAGGACCACACAGATATTGAGGGAGGAAACCCGCTGTCACCACTTCAGGGGCTACACTTTTCGATTAGCAGCAAGGGATCTTTTATATGCACCATCCAACAGACAGGAGAGCACATACCACAGCCTTTGATGTACCAGTTGTGGTGCACTGGCTAGAGCGAGAAATAGCCCAATGGGCTCATCAATGGGGATCGATCCCAAACCGACCGCACATCAAGTGAGCGCTTTACCACTGGGCTACGTCTCACTCCCAGAACAGCACATACCATGGCTTTTGATATACTAGTTACTGGGCATCGTTTGGGATGGGGGAAAATCCAATCAGAGATTGGATCCACAGAGGATGTTCAAAGCCATCAGAAGAAACCCACTCACTACAGTTTTCTATTAGCAGCAAGAGATCTTTTATATGCACTTTCCCACAGACAGGGAAGCACATACCACAGCCTATGTCCAAAGCATTGCAGTAGATCGCTCTACCAACTGATCTAGATTACACCCCTCATTTTCAGGGTTAGCTCTGACAATCGCCAAATTCTTCAATTACAAATTTAAAAAAAATTATTGACGAATTTTAATTTATTTTGGAAAAACAAGTTCATGCAATTATTGCTATTTTGTTATGAAATAACTGGCTTTTTACAATTTTTTAAAGTTTAATAAATAATTTGGCGAAATTTTCTACACACCTAGAGCTAGTCCAGATTGTCATCCTCCCCTTATTTTCACTAGAGCAGGTTCGGCATTGGTATCAGTATTTTTGGGGTGATTTACTTCGGTATTGATACAATACCGATATCGAGTGGCATTTTCAGTATTCTCGGATTTAAATGCATGCCCGAGTTAAGTCTCACCTACTAATTTCATCTAAATAAAATTAAATTCAATATACAAGGCCATCATCTCTCGCTTCTTTTCAGCTATTTTGCATTTGTCAGATATATATTGTTAGTGCTTTACTAAATGGCAGGAAACATTTTTCAATACCTAAATTTTCAGTATTGTGATATTTGCTCGGTACGTAATGGTAAAGAAGTATTCACATGATACCGATACCTACACCAAGTGCAGTAGTTAAAACACACTGGTGAGATCAGATCAATATCTCACATTCTCGTTGATTTCACTCGTTAGAATAAACTGGTGAGATCACACAATTAAATTTCCTGAATTAAGGTCAATTTTGTCATCTTCCTTTCTCCACTCAGGTTTTATATAATTATATAAATAATATTGCCATATACTTACCTTTTCTGACACCCAATAGTTAATATGTTTGTGCTTGGGTGTCGTTAAACATATATTCATTCATTCTTCTTTTCTTCTGGTGTTAATGCTGGCATGAATTGCTCAATATTGTGTTTACCAAAAGGTGAAATGATCTCTTTCCAAGAAAATGTTTTTTTATACATGTCTATTCAAAATATTTCATTCATTTCAACAGTTTTGGAAAACTGATTTGAGATTCTTCTAAACTGTCACTTTGGTAGGGGAGATAACTCTTTTTCAAATTCAACATTTAAGCGAAAATATTTGAGTAAACGCTATAAATATGTACCCCATCAATGTGGTTTTTATCAAAAATTAATCCACTAGTCTGAAGGGTTTTTTTTTTTTTTTTTTTTTTTTTTTTTACTGGGTTTGCCTTTTTTTTTTTTTTTCTTTTTTTTTTTGCTGGCAACTTTTTATTGTCCCAGGTCATTTTGATGATGCCAGTGTTGGGGTGCCCTGATTCATCGCCTCACAGAATATGAATTAGATTATAAACGCTAAATACTGGAAGTACATACACTTTGTGGTAGTATGCTGATTATAGTAATCGTAATACTTATACAAATAATGTACATGGTGATATATTTAATATTAATGCATATGTACATGTAGATAGTAGTATTATAAATGACTAGTTAATATAAATATATTTAAATAGGCTGGTTGATGTAATGGGGACATAAAATAAATATATAAGTTTAGAAAGAAAGAATGTTAAAAAGAGAAGTTATAGTAGGTAATTATAGTGATAAAGTGATAATATCAAAATTCACGTCAAGCGCTCGCTTGATAATTGTTTCTATTATCTTCCATCAAATTACTTTCTTGACTGAAGAGTCGTTTCCATGGTGCCCAGATTGTATTATACTCTTCATATTTACAGTTTTTAAAAAGAATATATTTTTCTATTTCGTATTTATTTTTTAAAACGTTTTGAGCAGCTATTATATTTATTTCATTTTTTTCCATTTTTGTCTTGTATATATAATATTTAATGTTTATTAACAGCCAGTTTATAAATATGTCTTTTATATCGCCTATTTGTCCAAATAAAATAATTGTTTTATTTAATTTTAGTCTGAAGGTTAATGTATGTGGAAGTGTACACGAGGTAGAAGGAGCAGACGGAAATGGATTGGACACGTCTGCAGAATGCCACTGACATCCATCCCAAGAGTGGCCATGCGCTGGACCCTGGTTGTAAGAGAGTGAGGGGGAGACCCAAGGAGACCTGGAGAAGATCGGTGGAGTGGGCGATGAAGGCTCTTGGGTGGAGTTGGGGCCAGGTGATGAAGCTTGCAAAAGACAGACAACATTGGCGTTCTTTGGTGTCGGCCTAATGTGTGACCGCACACGAAGAGGATTAAGTAAGTAAGTAGAAGAAGCACAAGTTCTCTGGATATTACAATACGTGTAGACCATTGCAGACTCTTGAATAACAAGAAATGATATTATTACCTTAAAATACTAAACTCACCTCCAAGTTCTTTCACCTCAAGAATGCACTCATCAAACAAGATAGCTTTTATGCTAAAACCTGCAAATGAGTGAAACTGAAGTTAACATACATATATATCACAGGTGATGCAGAATTTTTCGGGGGAAAAGTTCATCTTATATGCCTGGGGTTTTTTTCTTCGATAAATACAGAGACATTTAAAGCTCTGTAACAGCACTGCATAAAATATATAATTGCCTGTATGTTTCCCATTTACAAAAGACATGGAAAACTATTAGGGTTTTTTTTACATTATTTTCTGACATGCAGAACAATACATATCAATCGTTGACATACATACAATGCTTATATACCAACCCTGTGATGATGACAGAACCAAAATAACTCGATGGCGACTGATCCATCAGTATGGCCCAGAATTTTTTTTTTTTTTAATGAGACTGACTTAGAGAATAACTTTATTTCTCACTCCAGCCAGTGCACCAGGACTGGTACATCAAAGACCGTGGTATGTGCTATCCTGTCTATGGGGTGGTGCATATAAAAGATCCCTTGCTGCTAATCGAAAAGAGTAGCCTATTAAGTGGTGACAGCGGGATTCCTCCCTCAATATCTGTGTGGTCCTTAACCATATGTCCGTGACCATATAACCGAAAATAAAATGTGTTGAGTGCATTGTTAAATAAACCATTTTCTTCCTTCCTTAATTAGAGAATACTAATGAGCTATGAAAATTTAAAATTATCTGTCCCAAGTGAATGAATGTTGCAAATATGAGCCTTAGTGCCATATATTCTGTTAATAAAACTACATGGTAACACTTGCCATTTCCCAAAATGTTTTTAATTTGAACCCTGCTGACCTGGGTTATTGCCAATGAAACATCTTACCAATAGTTGGTTCCACCTTGTGGAAGTCATCTCCACTTAGCATTGCTAGAAGACTGCTCTTCCCAACCCCTGAAAGTCCCAGACACAGTACACAGATGTTGGGTCGGACGGGTGGGGGCCCTTTACAGCATATACGGCGATAGAGCTGCAACAAAAATCACAGGACACAAGTTAAAACTGTAATCATTCATATGGTTTATGGGACAGGGCATAGCCCAATGGTAGAGCACTCGCTTGATGTGAGGTCGGTTTGGGATCGATCCCCATCGGTGTGCCCAGTGGCTATCTGAGGGATGGCGCATATAAAACATCATTTGCTACTAAAGGAAACATGTAGCAGGTTTCCTCTCTGAGACTATATGTCGAAATGACCAAATGTTTGACATCCAATCGCTGACGACTATTAAATCAATGTGCTCTAATGGTGTCATTAAACAAAACAAACTCATATGGTTTAAAAGTGATTTTATCAAAACAGCTTCCCGCTGAAAATATTTACTATATTTGTGTTTTCTAAAGGTAAATATTATATCTGAATATCATGTACAAGTCTGCACATGCCCCCAAAATATTACAGCCAAATTATTTTATTTATTATAAACAATCTTGACTAAATTGTCAATTTTATACATATGTACACGTCATCATTTATTTTTCTGAATGAATAGGCTACCTAATGTATAACTTATTAACTATAACACATCTTACACAGGGAACATTTGGTTCAGTATCGTGTCACGATTTGCAACTTAAGTTTCAGAGATTGCAACACAATTCTATAACGTCAAATACTAGTCGATAATCAATTTTCAAACTGATAGCAAATGTTGCTAATTAAAACACTGAAAATAAAATATTCCCTGGTACATTTTTTAAAAACAAATTATAAAAGTTAAATGTTTGTATTGTTTAACGACACCACTAGAGCACACTGACTTATTAATCATCTGCCTGTTGGATATCAAACATTTAGTAACGTTTGAGATATTGACCTGCTACATTTTTCCCATTAGCAGCATTTCATCTTTTATATGCACTTTCCGACAGATAGAACAGCACATACCATGGTCTTTGATATACCATTCGTGGGGCACTGGTTGCAACATAGAAAAAATGTAAAGAATGTGTCCAATGAGTTGGTTCGATCCTTCAATGTAAGTACCTCAGGGGATTGCTCTACCTCAGGGGAATGCTGTACCTCAGGGGAATGCTCTACCAACTGAACTACCAGTATATGTAGATACCGCCGACAGCTTATAATTACAAAATAATAACATTCAGGTATACTGGCCTCAGTGGTGTCATGGTTAAGCTATCAGACATACGGCTGGTAGGTACAGAGTTCACATCCCGGTATCAGCGCTCACCCAGAGCGAGTTTTAACGACTCCGTGTAAGGCCACTACACCAAATTTTCTCTCACTAACCATTAACATCTAATCACTAACTAACCCTCTGTCCTAGACAGACATCCCAGATAGCTGCGGTGTGTGCCCACGACAGCATGCCTAAATCTTAAATGGATATAATTTCTCGTTCCAGCCAGTGCACCACGACTGGTATATCAAAGGCTGTGGTATGTACTACCTTGTATGTGGGATGGTGCATATAAAAGATCCCTTGCTGCTAATCGAAAAGAGTAGCCCATGAAGTGGCGACAGCAGGTTTCCTCTCTCAATATAAGTGTGGTCCTTAACCATATGTCTGACGCCATATAACCGTAAATAAAATGTTGAGTGTGTCGTTAAATAAAAGATTTCCTTCCTTCCTTCTCTCACTAACCATTAACAGCTAACCCTCTTTCCTAGACAGACATCTCAGATAGTCGAGGTATGTGCCCATGACAGTTTGCTTTAATCTTAAATGGTTATAAGCACAAAAATATGTATAGATAAATGAAATGAAGGAAGGAAGGAAATGTTTTATTTACGACGAACTCAACACATTTTATTTACGGTTATATGGCGTCGGACATATGTGTTACTCTTTTTGAATTAGTAACAAGGGATCTTTTATATGCACCATCCCATAGACAAGATAGCACATACCACAGCCTTTGATGTACCAGTCGTGGTGCACTGGCTGGAATGACAAATAGCCCAATGGGTTCACCAACAGGGATCGATCCCAAACAGACTGTGCATCAAGCAAGCACTTTACCACTGGGCTACGTCACGCCCCTAAAAAAAAACTTAAATGGATATAAGCATGAAAATAAGTATTAAATGAAGGAAATTAATAAATTCAGGCATTCCATTACACATTATCGTTAACATGTATATGTATATTACTACGTAAGCAATCCACTTGTAAGTGGAAATCATATTATGCATCTAATTCGTTTTGTAAATTTCAGGCAACGCTAAAAAGAAAAAAGAAAATTCCACTTAAGCAAATAAAAAAAAGAGTACAACATCTTGTGGATATTAGCCAACATTGCAACAGCAGTTTAATTTAAATGGTGATGTCGTGGTTAAGCCATCGGACATAAGACTGGTAGGTACAGGGTTCACAGCCTGGTACCAGCTCCCACCCAGTGAGTTTTAAAGACTCAAAGGGTAGGTGCAACACCACTTCACCCTCTTCTTTCTCACTAACCACTAACAACTAACCCACTGTCCTGGACAAACAGTCCAGGTAGCTGACGTGTGTGCCCAGGACAGTGTGCTTGAACCTTAATTGGATATAAGCACGAAAATAGTTGAAATGAAAAAGTTGATTCATGAATTGTAATTGTTTTAGACCATTAAAAAAGAAAGAAATGTTTTATTTAACAACGCACTCAACACATTTTATTTACAGTTTATGGCGTCAGACATATGGTTACGGACCACACAGATTTTGAGAGGAAACCCGCTGTCGCCACTACATGGGCTACTCTTCCGATTAGCAGCAAGGGATCTTTTATTTGTGCTTCCCACAGGCAGGATAGCACAAACCATGGCCTTTGTTGAACCAGTTATGGATCACTGGTCGGTGCAAGTGGGTTACACCTACCCAATGAGCCTTGCGGAACACTCACTCAGGGTTTGGAGTTGGTATCTGGATTAAAAATCCCATGCCTCGACTGGGATCCGAACCCAGTACCTACCAGCCTGTAGACCGATAGCCTAACCACGACGCCACCGAGGCCGGTAGACCATTAATGTTTTCTAAATATGACACTTCAAAAGCCGGGCTAGCTCTGCCACTTGCCAATGATTGATATTTGTTTTGAAAATAGTTGTGGGTTTGTGCAATTTTATGAGTTTAATTGATAATTTAGCAAAATTTTCTACACATCCCCAGAGCTAACCCTGAAAAGTTTAATTACCTTTATCGATTGACAAAAATAAATAACAATGTAATATTTATTATTCAACAATAGATAAAAACTTTGTATCAAACATACAAATGGAGTTACAGGTATGGGATAAAATAGAGGCTGTTAAAAATAGTTAAATTAGGTTACAGTAACTGTCGTAAGCTACTGAGGTTTTTTGTACACACAGCAGCTGGTTTGTTTTGTTTTGAGATATTTTATTGATCAAAAAGAATCAAAAGGATTGCACAACAGGCAGAGCTTATATAAGCCGCTGGTTTCTTTTGATGTTTAGTGTGCAGACTGATCGATTCTTTTTGTGTGGGAAAAAAGTGTGCATTTGGAAATAGCAGAGATGGGTGATGTAAAATATAGTAGGGTGTGGGAAAATAAAGAGAGAGGCAGAAAAATAAAGAAGGGCAGCAAAATGCCACCCCGCTTAAATGGAGCAGCAAGTGCCACCTGACTCCTAGATGAATAAGTTAACATAGAGGGCTGCAAACAACAAAATATCACAGTTTGAAATGGTGAATTTATGGTTTTGGAACAAGTTGATAAATATTTTTGGATGAAGTTTTGTCATTTAGTTTGGAAGCAAACTGGCTTGGAGGCAAAACGTCTGGTGCCCAAATAGGGTACATTTTAGTTTGATTACCTTTTGACTTGCTACTTTTATTATTTAAAACTTTATCATGCAAAGATTATATGTGCCCTATACAATTAATGTTTAGTTATTTATTGTTTACAAATAAATGTAAAATATTTTAAAATATGACACTAGCAAATTATGTCATAATGCACCTTTAATTAAGTTTAAAAGTAAAATGCTAAATTAGATCAAATCATAATCACTATGCAAAATGAGTACATTCCTTTCTAGTGAAACCAAATGAATGATTAGTACACATCAGTGACATTGGCTTAGTTAGCCAGGATTTAATAATAACAAAAAAGGGGTGGGGCACTTAAAAAGTTAACCAAACTAACAGTTGCAAACCGTAAGTTCTGTTAGGATTATAACACAGACAAATATTACTACGCTATAAAGTTTAACAAACAATGTTTATGGAGAGACCTGCCTGGAATGGCACGAGTATTAGTACAAGTATTTACCGAATATGCTCCAACTCTACACAGAGCGCAAATAAGTTGTACATTTTCACACATTCTGTCCGATTTTGATTGGTTTTTCCTTGTATGGTTTGCGATCGTTACATATCACTGTACATTCTTTGTTTCGCTCGACTGGGCTGACAAGTGCTTTGACCTAAATCAGCAGAATTCTAACGCATTTATGCAAATTTTAAACGATGACAACAAAAACAATCGTAAACAAGTACTCGGAAGTCGTATGAATTTGACAAGTGCTCTATAAATGGCGGTATGTGACATATTACGCATATACCGGTGACGTTTACAGCACAATTGAGATCTCAACCCCTATTTCTTTTTGACAGTGCTCTGCATATTTCTATTAACCACCTCAAAAACGCAGGGGGCGGGAGGAGTTACCCGTGTGGCTACAACGGGTTTTCGCAAACCCAATATTATCTGCTCCTTTAATATTGAACAACCTTTTTTTTCTTTTCTTTTTTTTTTTTTGGGGGGGGGGGGGGGGGCAAAGAAGCTTTAAATCGTATGCAGGCTCTACACTGAAGTCGTCTTTTTCGGTTCTGGCTCGATTACGAGCTAAATTAATATAAACGGTCTCATCATCATGCATTTGTATAACTAGCTAGTCGACATTTTCGCTGTAAAATTGTCCAGCCTTCGTATACTCATTACAGTAGCAGCTTGGATTGATATGTGCGCAGAATTTGGCTAATATATGCGTGCATGTATTCGGGAAATTTCTGTAGCTCCAAATTCCATTATAGCTAGTTTACCAGTATACCGACGTCTGAGACCGTGACATAGTTATCTAACATCTGTTCAAAGCGCCTCTAAATTTATTATATATTTCCAGAGGCGGATTTTTTTTAGGGAGCCGTGCAATATTAAAAATGCCACCTCTAGTATTCAAGGAGGGGATCGATTTAAGGTTTAAACAGGGAACCTACATTACCCAAATGTAGCCTACATTAACATGTATTATCTTAATATGGTAATCTTCCACATAATACCAAGCTGGTTAACATATCTCCAGTAAAAATCAATAAATGAATTGTAATCATTCACTATGTGCATACATAAGATCCCTTGCTGTTAAACGAAAAGAGTAACCAATGAAGTGATTACAGCAGGTTTCCTGTTTCATTATCTGTGTGGTCCTTAACCATATGCCTGACGTCATATAACAGTAAATAAAATGTGTTGAGTGCGTCGTTAAAGGTAGACTAAACTCAAACAAGAGCCTTATGTGTTGGAAAGATGCATACCCGGACCACCAAAACATACTGACACTTTAACAAATGAAAAACGCGTAATTTTAGAATTAATAAAAAAAAAACGTGATTATTCCTGCTAACTGGGGGCAGCCACTGTGTTTCGTTTTTGTGACGTCCGGTGGTATAGCTTGGGGCGAAGTGACATCAGCTCAGGTCCAACTTCTCTATTATGCACAATGTAAACAAATGCTCTAATTTACGACAAGGCACTTCGCTTTCATCAACCTGACTTGTAAAACAACATAAATGACTTGATAGTATAATACACTATTTAACTAAATATATTTCAGTTTGCATCAATATAACGAAATGGAGTTATAGTATTTTTTTCTTTTAAAAAATCCAAAGAAAAAATACCATATTATTAGGCCTATTGGTAGGATACGTTCGAGCAAAAACGACCACTCACGATACCCAAGTGATAATTTTCTTTTCTCTGGGTCTACGTAATTGGTCAGTTTTGTGATTTTAGATGGGAAAGTCTACTTAATCAAGGGTTTTACAGAATTACTTACAGTATTAAAGCTGGTAAAGTCCATTACGATTTGAGGTTATCACACAATACCCTGTGATCTTAATAAAAGAGGCACGTCTTTTTAGTGTGTCTAGACACAGTGTCTAGGGACCGTCTAAATATACACCTGCCAATCAAGAACCACAGTTACAGGCCACGGAAAGAAAAGACCAATTAAGCAAGAAAACACTCCGACTATTATTTCAGTACGTGGGTTAATTTATATACAAAATATAATACAGTTATTTCAACACTTTGACAATGGTGGTTTATTTTTCAATACAAAATATACAACATATACACGTTGCTGTGTTACTGGGATAGATATCATTACAGAACACTGCGATGCATCCGCAAAAATCAGGTATGTTTTGTTTCTTCAGTTCGAAAACTAATTCCTGACGTGACACGTTAGGTATTACGTAACCACCAGCTCGCCAGAGGGCGTATTCACTGGGATGGTACAAAATGGCTGCGCCCGTTATATATAATAGCCGTCACATTTAACCGTTTTATTAATTAACTATAAGATTATACTTGTTGATATTAAGCAATAATGTGCATTATGTATCGTTGAATATGCACACCAGTCCAAAAGCCTTGCTTTAGCATTCCTTTAAATAAATATTTTCTTCCTTCCTTCCTTTAAGTGCTATGAACACTGGATTTTTCGGGACACTTCCAATAAATGAATGAATGAATGAATGAATGAATGAATGAATGAATGAATGAATGAATGAATGAATGAATGAATGAATGAATGAATGAATGTTTAACGACACCC
Organism: Gigantopelta aegis; assembly: GCF_016097555.1. Lineage (NCBI taxonomy): Eukaryota > Metazoa > Mollusca > Gastropoda > Neomphalida > Peltospiridae > Gigantopelta > Gigantopelta aegis. The sequence continues at coordinate 14,910,368 of NC_054700.1, read as the reverse complement.
CAGAACAAAAATGTATTGGCTATTCGTATTGGGTGTCACACAATGGTAAATACATAAATGTAGTCTAAAATCAAGTTAAAAACACAGTATAAAGAGCTGTGCTAAAGTATATGTATCACAGATAAGCATGTGCAAAAGTATATGTATCACAGATAAGCATGTGCAAAAGTATATGGAGGACACTTCCTGTGGGTGGTCAAAGTGGGTGATGTGCACTCCCAATACCCTTCTCTTGGATCCGGACCCGATTTTTACTGCGAACACGTTCTGCAGATTCGTATGTAGGCTACTAGCTACATTATAAAAATGTTTTATGTTTTAAATATTGTAATTAGTGTGCGAAAAATAAAAATAAAGGCAACTAGGTATATCGGATTAAACAAGAACTGAACTTGTTAAGATAATTTAGTGATTTATGGACATTAGCGTATGAGACGGGAGGGGGGAATAACAGCCCCCAGTGCTGGAGCAAAACCTCAAATTCGGGCAAAAATTATACAGATATTTGGGGAAAATGTGCTAACCCGAGACCTTTTTACCATGGATTTCCATCATTCTACCCTCAAAACTATAATGCTAAGACACTAAAGTAATATGAATTTTCTAAGGCTCGGGCATTTTGGGTTTAATTCAGGGAATAGCCAGCCTGTCCCCGTATAAAAATTGGAGCCAGTACGCCTATGTTTATGGACCCATCAAAAACTATTAATGCCAATGGGTTTACTATTAGTACCCAATGAATTATCGATATAGGTAACGCTCAACAAGTTTCTACGAAATATTAATACATTCTTGAAACATTACTGTACATTTATAAGTGGCGGATCCAGAAAATCCTTGGGGGGAGCAATGACATGAGGCGGAATGCCAAGGGAACATTGAGGGAGGTTTGGAGGGGGGGGGTCGTAAAAAAATAAAATTAATATATAATAAAATTACAGCTGTCGCAAAATTTAGATCCGCCTCTGTTTATCTGTACTTATGTAATTTGCAGAAAGTTCATGATATTATATCTATATATATATTATTATTATATATGACATTATTCCATAATTATAATCCTTGAAAAGAATTAAAAGAACTGAAAAAATACGTTTTTAATTTCTGATCGTGAAATTGCCGAGAGGGATGACATGGATTTCACTCCATCATGGTTCAGTTAAGGTGATGTGATAGCCAGATTAATCTATTGTAGCCAAATTTGATTTCCAACAATTAATGTAATTTTTTTTTTTTTTATTATCCATTTTTAGAGAAATAAGGTCCTTATATCCGTGACAGTATGCCTTTAAAATACAACAAAACAAAAACCCACCTGATATTCTAAACTAGTTAAAAGGCTTTGTTGGTGAGAATTAAATCTTTTATAATCACAGCAAACCACTTGTTCGCTGATAATACTTCTCTTTAAGTTTATATTATTTTAGATGATTATGTTTTGGGATATCGTACAATAAATTCAGATCTACGCTTGATATTATACTGGGTAGACAAATGGCAGGTTAAGTTCTCACCTGGTAAAACAGAATCTATTACTTTTCAAGGATTATTAATACTCGTACAAGCCAGATTTGTATAAAGTTAGGTGATTCAAAAATAAAAGAAGTTAAAAATCATAAATGTCTTGGTCTAACATTTCAAAATAATGGGCAGTGGCATTATCATATTGAACAATTGGATACAAAGGTTAGCTCAGTAACTTAGGGAAGCTGTTTCTAGCAATGTGATTAAAATTAGCTCTACTGGGTTATAGCCTGTCTGGACATGGGGCTCGGGATCCAAATATAAACATAGCGAACCCTACATTTTCATTGTAGAAATTGTAACCAAAAATTGTAACCAAAAATTGTTTTATTTTGTTTAGTAGTTGATTTAGTCATTACTTTTATCATTAGCTGTTACTATTGCTGGGTAACCAAACTGTTTATAAATATTATGTATAATTATATACATCATAAGTAAGCACGGAAATAAAGGATTTTGTATGCTAATGTGTTGTTCTGCGTGGTATATAAAATAGCCTAATGTTACACAGTACACACACCCCCCCCCCCCCCCCCCGCACAATATCTACCTGTTACTATGGTGTGAGACCGATTGGAATATTGGATGAAAAACACGTGTGACGTCATCAGGAAGTTGGCTCGGTAACAAAATGGCGGAGGCTGCTGTTGAAAGTCCTGTGGTTTCTCAGAGATTCTATTGTCACCAATGTAGTTCAGAAATTTCACCCAAACTTCCCGTGAGTTTCAACAGACACGGATTTATGCATTTCGTATTTGTTATCGTGTAAGATATGGTAAAGTCGTAAATGCCCTAGTTTTGAGGTTGCCGTGTCCCGGGTTCCATTTTTATTTTTAAGTTTTGCATTGCTTACGAAATCCCAGTCGGCAGTTTCGTTTTCCGATTCATCGGAATCCGGGTCGTTTCGCCCGGAAGGACTTTCTTTTGGCACTGTCATTAACCCTAACCCTAACTCTGTTTATAATAAGTATTTATAATGTTCTTTATATGTGACCGTGCCAAAGGAAAGGCCTACCTTTCGCCCTAAAACCATTTCGAACCCTGTGTTGTTTCGCCCTTACCCGTTCACCCAGGGTTGGTTCGTTCCAAATCTTATTCGTACCGAGTTGATTCGCCCCGATTATTAACAAATTAACACTAATAACAGCAGGGTTTATAATTATTAAATATAGAGACCGCACCGGAAGACTGGTAGCGCCACTCACATCCGTTAACCATTGCCGAATGTAAGGTTTGAAAAGCACATGTTAGTTAACGTCTGTAAAACATTTATTGTTTAATATTGGAAGAATACCAGGACTTGTAACGAAGTAGGGCGAGATCACCGTAAATTCCATATACTGCTGGGCGAAATCGCCGTACTATATATATCTAACTAAAGAGGAATTTTATTATTTAAAATGTTTATATTACTATCATTTACTGCATGAAATGATACGAACAATGTTCAAATCAAATGTGATGTGTCCTTTTTTTCTGTCTTTGCCTGTTAAAGTGTTTCTTGTGAGTATAGTTTTCTCGCAGTGACCACTGTGCATACCATTTTAAAGACGATTAACACTAATAATAGTGAACTCTAATCAACATATAGACATAAACTGTTATAATGAATTATAATTTCCCTGTAATGAAACTGAAATCGTGAAATGCTAATAAGCAATATATCTTTATATCTGTCCTTGTATCTTATCTCGTTAGTTTTCTGTTACTGGTAATTTAATGTGATCAGTTCTATAAAACCGTAGATGTAAAGAACATATCGAAAAAACAAAACATACACAAGCTTTTAGTTTGACATTTTATTAATTTGTAATATACAAGTGTACTATGAAATGGAACACACAAACATGTCGGCGACCACGCCCAACTTTTTGAGAAACCAATATCAAACCCAAAACATCCACTGAATAATAATATGCTTAAAGTACTGTCAGTCGGGGCCAACTTTGTTGTAAACAGTATGGAAGACAGAAAACAGACAGATGGAGTTTCAGTTTGAATTTTATTGATTTGTTACATTAATATGTTCTCAAACAATAAGTAAGTGTACAATGAAATGGTACACAAAACGTCGGCGATCTCGCCCAACCTTGCTGATGTGGAGTAAACTGAACAAAAGCAATGACAGAAAAAACAAAAGCTTGGGAATAAAGAACAGTATTAAACCCAAAACATTAATTAAATATTATTATAATAACCAATTTATTGTAATAAACAGTGACATTCCCGTCAGCTTATATGTATATAGAGTACGGCGATTTCGCCCAGCAGTATATGGAATTTACGGCTATCTCGCCCTTGGCGAGATCGACCAGTGACGAAATCGCCGGACTCCCTTGTAACAGGTATAAAATACATTGATAAAACTTTATAACAAATATAGAACTCATGTTTAATGATGTTACTTGCCTCTTTACGTTTTATTCAGTGAAAAAGTAGCGATACCGCATTTAATTATTGAAAAATTGTGTTGATGTCATTATTGCAAGTATTTATTTTTGTGAGGTAATTATATTTGATTTATTACTCTTGCAGTACATGACAAAATTTATATGTTTTGATTTATTGTATAACTGTGATCGCCCGTTAACAACATCTTCCTGTTTGTCTGTTTACTACAATCCAAGATGGCGGATATTTGTTTACATTTTCAATGATTTGTTATTATGAATACATTTATTGTGGCCCTGACACATCTGTTGTTAGGGAATCACATAAAAATAATCCCTATAACCACATCTTTATAATTAGCAGATGTAGGACAAAATGTCAAGTCAAAATATCAACTATTAAAGTGGAAGGAAATGTTTTATTTAACGACGCACTCAGCACATTTTATTTACAGTTATATGGAGTCAGACATATGGTTAAGAACCACACAGATATTGTGAGAGGAAACCCGCTGTCGCCACTTCATGGGCTACTCTTTTTCGATTAGCATCAAGGGATCTTTTATATGCACCATCCCACCGACAGGATAGTACACACCACGGCCTTTGTTACACCAGTTGTGGAGCACTGGCTGTAATCAATTAAAGTGGTACCCAAGTAAAAATGTAAACTTTGACATTATACTTAATGTGTAAAAAAAACTTTTTAAAATCCTAACCATGTATTCTACGACTTTTTGTTTCACCAATTAAACCACTGTTTGCACACCTTTGACAATTACAGCACTAAATGTGTATATAATTGTCTCAATAACACAGCATGGGTGATGTAATTTTGTTTTTTAATGCCACTCACTTCTTTATAAAAAATCAAAGACAGGCTGGCTTAATAAGCCATACAAACAACAATGAAGCATTCTCTAATTATTCAAAATTTTGTAATTATGAAGAAACTCAATTTCCCAAAACCTAACACATATACATCTGTAACAACTAACAATTTCATCGCCAACGACACCACAGAATGGGACAACGACTCGCTGTAAGGGGTTGAGAGGTTCTTTATTCTGGTAGTGGCTCAAGTTAAACAAAACATCAAATTGTTGAGATACAAATAAAAACACCCCGAAAGGATCAAATACAACATTGTCAATATCACTTCATCAGGGATTTACCTTGTTTTTCTGAAATGGGGGTCCCTTGGACTCACCTCTTTCTTTTCTGGGGCTCCCAACCTGAAAACAAAGGGTCCCAAAACCACACAAACGACAGAGAGCTGCAGACAACAAATCACGTGTATACTATATGTTTCATTAAAGTAAATTTAACAAGCTGTGTTGTTGTTTTTCCTTTCGGGAAATCAATGTCGGTATTCATTGTTTATTCTTTCAAAATCAACATTTCATTTTGATCTGTATAATTATTTGAACCATTTCCTGCAAACTAAATGACACTCACAATACCATGCGTTGTTTATGAATCGTGCTACTTGTTTGTTAATGCAAATCAGAACATTTAACCAATTTGTTTTATTCGCCCGGGAATTTCCGATTGTGTTCGGCCTGTTGACGAGAAGTTCCTAATGATCGCAAATCCGCGATCTCTTTCCGGAAATTACTAACTTTACCTGATTAAGCGCAGCAAAGGATAAAGACGCAGTGTTCCCAGAGATTTATTTTCCATATGGGGAATCCCCATTTGAATACGCAGTTTATAGGTAGAAAAGAAATAGTGTGTTACATAGAATGATCGATCTTTGATAATGGACAGGGTTACTGAAAATGTCAGATATTTTATGCGTCCCACGGGACGCAGTATCTCTATTTTTGCGGGTCCAGTTACGTCTTAGTGCGTCCTATACGCAAGTTTTGTGCGTCCGGTATATCCCTGCTTCATGACACGACCTAATTCATAAAAATACATTACTCCACATACTAATTGTTATGCAACACAATATTATATGACAGCGAAACCAATCCACGTGCTGTGTAGCCCAAGTTGCACGTGCAACCGCTGTTCGGAATTTTATAATACTTGGCAGACAACTACTACATATAATATCTTTTGACAAACATATTGAAAAAACTGTATACATTAAAAATAAAACCTGCTACACATCTGTTATCTCTCTTGCTCTCCTTCTTTTCCTCTCTCCCCCTCTTTCACCGTCTCTCTGTCTCACTTCTCTCTTCTCTCTTCTCTCTATCTCTCATATAACACACACACACAAGTTGACATTTTGACAGAGATGCAACATTAATGGTACACATTTTGTCCTCTTACATACTGACCATTGACCTGTATATCACTTTTTCCATGGCCGACTGATACTCTTTACTCTGTACAATTGAATGCTGTGATAATGTGGATAACGAATGAGGAGTTACTGATTACTACATGTAGCACATGACGATGATGGTAATGTTCATTTGTAATGCACAAATGAGTTTTTATTACATCCCACATGTTGTATGATATATGCTTATGCAACAAAAATGGCATGTTGAACCCTTTTTGAGGGTGGATGGGTATTATAATGACCAATTAGTCGATTATACTGATTATATTAATGGTACTGAAGGTATTTTATTTGAAAATAATGAATACATTCCTACAATTTTGAGTGCCAAACTTTGGGGTTTTATTTTTTTTTTAGCAAAACGGAGTTACCTACCCTGATTACAAATTATTATTTTTGGGGGGGGGGGGGGGGTCAGGGTTAATTGAATTTTTTTTTTTTTTTTTAATTCTTTTAAAGGTATTTCTTCAGTATAACAAACAATCAATATCATTCTTGTCATATTTAAAAAGTGTCCGTGGTCCCTATTAAATAACATGAATATATCCACATTAGTTATTTAAACCAGATAGAAATACTATAAAACCTTTAAAAAAACCCAAACAAACCCAAAGAACAAAAAAGAAATTCATTAGGCTACACTCAGGCCCGAATTCATCATGAGTTTTTCATTTGTTTTCCCCCAGTTAATAAATAAGCTAAATAAATCTTTATATGTGTTTGCTTTCTGTCTTTGGCAATCTAGCTGTTTACCTTCTGTCACCTGGAACTGGGCGAAATCAGACTAGGCCTACTCGCCTATTTTATGTGTACGTTGTGAGGTCAGTGTAATATATATTTAAAAAGATGGAACAAATAAAAACAAAGAAAGAAAATGGTTTATTTTCAGGAGATGTTATGAACTAATTAGATCTGCAAGATTTTTAGTATAAACCATCTGCGTATTAGACCAAACTCTTTGGGTATTGACGGAAGTGTGTAACCCCCCACACACACACCCCCCAATTTTTTTTTTTTAAATCCCCATATATATGATAAAGCAATGAATAAATGTTTTTATTAACAAAATAAAAAAAGGATAAAACTAACCGACTCGGTTAACAGTACAAATGGACCCGGGTTGAAATGACGCGGGCGATCTAGTAATGGGCGAAACGACCTGTTACCATTCATCGAGGCTGTTTCGTAATGTACCGATTGGTACTCCTATTCTAAGTATTTATACACCAACTACAAAGTAGTTTAGTTTGTTCATCTTCACAGATCTATAAAATATTTTATTGTAGTAGAAAAACAAGAGGAAAAAAGTATTCAATACTGTATTGACATAACGTGCCCCGTGTACTACCATCTATCATGCAGGTCCCAAACTTCATTCAGCAAACAACAAAAACACGAATACGATTCTTATGAAAATAATATACTGTATTTTTCAGTTATGGTACATAAAATAAAATTATTCCAATCAGTCAACGAAAAAACAAAACAAAGTGGACATAAAACAAATCCATTCTGGTAAACAAAAGTGTAACGTCATCCATTATTAAACAGAAATATATTTTACTGCATTCAGGTATGTTGATTTTGAAAAACATAATTTTTGCATGTGGGCGGTTCATCACCTTCAATTTTTAAAGCCTCAACATAAAAGAATATACAATGACATGTATGTTTTTGAAATATATACTTGGTCAAAAAAAGTTTAGCAATTTGGTAAATATGCTTAAATAAAAGAAAACTCATGACATACAAAATAAAATTGAACACTGGATTTAATTGAGACATCATTTGTTAGTATTTAAGTAACAAGTTTTCAATACAAAATGAAATGTGTGAAAATCACATTCTTAAATGGTACTTGTGGGGGAATTTGGCTATAACAGCAAAAATCGAACCATGGTGGGGTTTTTTTAATATATGACCTAACAGTTCAAAGATCGATGCATTGTGTTACATCTGGTCCGAACATCTATTCCATCCCTGAGATATTTAAATAGTCCATCCCATCCTCCTAAAAATAAGTTTTTTGTAAATAATTTGAAGTTTAAAAGAAAAGTAAAAGTGTTTTGGAAATAATAAGATAATACTATTTTTATGTGCACTTTAGAACAATAATTTGAATAAATAACTTGTAGCAATTTAGTTCAGTGAGCTGCTAGGGCTACCACAAACACTGGCTGGTGGTTAATTATATTTACTATGAAAACAATACAACAAAACTTAAAATAACAACAAAGAAAGGCAAACGATTTCTACTTTTGAAATGTGTTGTCTTTATTAAATGTTGAATAATGTAAACAACACATGTTTTTTGCTAACACGTGGACAATTGTCTCAATATTGCCAACGCCTAGCTGCTATTACTTCTATCTCCCTAACATGGACATAAAAATAGCTGCTATTACGTCTGTCTCCCTTACATGGACATAAAAATAAAACAAAATAATAATGATTAATATAGCTGCTGTTTTATTGAGCATATCATCGTTCACAACTTGTAATGATTCTTGTTCCATTTTAGTCATACATTTTAAAATATTTGGTGCCGTTTTAGCCAACGCTAGGTTCTATTTTGTTCAATTTGGTTCTGTTTTCAATTGGGGTCTTTTCGGTACGGTGCCATTTTCTCTATATCCCCTTTTGGGTCGATACACGAAAATCTGTGAATATTTTCAGTAATGTGTGTGAGCATACAGTGGTACAACATTTCCTCATGCACTGAACGTGATCGATGTGGTGTGGTAGCGTCGTGGTGTGGGGCAGGAATTCATGATATCGGACAAAACAACCTCATTTTCATCAATAATGGGAATCTGAATGATTAGCATTACAGTCACGAAATCATCACACCAGTTGTCATTTCGTTCATGCAGCAGCATCCAGGTGTTTTATTTCAACATGACAATCAGGGTTTCTGTCAGAGGGTAAAACTGGTATGGTGCCATACCCAAACGTTTTGGCAGAATTTTTTTTTTCTTAAGTTAACCTTTTGACAAAATTAATTACTTTTATCATTACTGTATGATTTTCTTAACACTAAACTTTCTGGGGGAGGCTCCTCATACCCCCTGTTAACTGGTTGCATTCAATTCCATAGCGCCATACCCAAAAATTTCTTTCTGACAGAAACACTGACAATGCATGCTAGCATTCAGTTAAGACTAACGACTGGACTTCTTCACAGTATCAATATTGAGGTACTAAACTGGGCCCATATTTTCAAAACTGTCACTACAAAATCGTAAAACCATCGTATGGTGTGACGTCACTACAGCACATGCCATAGTGTTGTCATAGCTTAAGATGATTTTGCAATTTCGTAGGCTAAGATTGCTTCGAAAATATGGGCTCTGGCTTGCAAGATCACCTATGGGATCTGTTGTGTCGTAGGGTGCAGGCATCGAAATAAGCATTTTTTCTGGTAACCCATTTACAGGTTATCACAAAATATAGCCTGGTAACCTATAGATTATCACAAATATATAGACTGTTTTCTGGTACTTCTATGTTTAAATTAAATGTTCTTGCAAACTACTAGGCACACATCTAGTTGATGCTGCTAAAACTCAGATGTTCTGAAATTGTACCGGAAACGCGAAAGTCCGGAATGTATTGCCTGATGTATGTTCAGAAACGAAACTACTGTTCGTTAAATTTTTTGTCGAGAACGAAACACCGTTCTCGACTTTTCTTACATGTGGTAACCTCCCGGTAACCTGAACGACCGTTCTCGACTTATTTCAATGCCTGGGGTGCGAAAGAACCACACACATATTCACAATGTCCATAACCGTAAACATGCGTTAACTCGTGAATGGATCCTCTATCACTATTCCAGAGTTCTACAGTCTCATCAGACGCATGACCCGATGTTGTACCGTTGTCAACATGCAATGTCTAATATGAGTTAGATTTTCGTATATGGACTCAAGCACCATTTAACAACGTGACCGTCACACATTTCATTTTGTATTGAAATGTCCTGTTACTTATACTGACAACTGTATGATATAATTGTGCACAATGGTTATTCCTTAAGGGATGAAATTTTCTTACACTTCGTGGTTGATACAAATTAAATCGGTGGTATACACGCAAAGTTATAATTATATAATTACAAACTTTCTGAATTTATACGATTTACTGTATTCTGATTGGCTGACGTCACTAAAAAACCAAGCGTTATCCTTCCATAAACCTCATAAAAATACGTCATCACGGAAGACCAAGATCGAAATAACCGCACAACACCAACAGTCACTACACGTAAACAAAAGTTAATATCAAGGTCACTTTGCGATAGAAAAACACAAGACAAATCTGCACATGAAATTATTTCATTTTTTAAAAAGAAGTTATAATAAAGATATATACACTGTTTTTGTTGATTTAATACTTATTTTTATTTTTAGCGGACAATTTCCAATAGTATGTATACATGTATTCCTATGCTTATTTACAGAACATGGTTGACGGTAAGAACGAAAGAAATAATTTTTGAGTGTTTTAAGGTACACTTGTTGTACTGTTTGTAATTATAAGAATTGTTTCTCATGTTTTAGGAATTTATCGATGTATAAAAGTCACAAATGTAGTATAAAATCGCTTCGCTACGCTACGCGATTTTATACCATCTGTGACTTTTATACGTCGATAAATTCCTAAAAAAATGAGAACCAATTCTTATTTGACACACAAAATTTTCTCAGATTGACATCATTTTGTAAAAACAACCTTTATATATATCCCAGAGCTTGATGTCATTGGCATATCTTCATTCAAAATAGTCATGTTTTAGACCACTTTAAACTCTTTTTCTTCTTTTTCTAATCCCCCTCCATAAAAGCTTTGTTTTAACAGATGATTTTTTATTTGTTGTGCAAAGTTTAATTTTAATTTACACTAGTTTATGTGTTAGGTAGAAACAGAAATAGAAATGTGTGGTTGGTTTGAAAATAACTGTTAAAATAATCATATATATATTTATTACCTACGAGGTACAGCATAACGAGGGTCATATTTATCGTACAGTTTCCCTCGTATGTCATAACTAAATGTATGTCCTGGCATTGTCATTTAACGATTGGCTGTTGTAAGAGTACATTTATTTCTGATTGGCTGACACGACATTCCACAAATACTACTTTCTTCATTCATACATTTTCACTACGAGTGGAAGCCTTGTCATGAGCTGTTTACGACATACCATACTGATAAATACGTGTTTTTAATTGATTTAATAAAACATTAATTGTTTATTAATGATAACTTGTATTACATTATGATGTAGTTGTGACACAGGTTGTGACTTAATTATGAATATAACGTTCACGACTGATAAAAATCAATACTATATTAGCAGACGACAAAATTGTGTAGAATGCAAACATGGCTACAAATATTCGAGTAAATGATCTCGTCAAAATTGACGGAAGACTTGTTGGTAGGGTGCTTACCATTATCCAACCCCTGGGAATATTTAATGTCTTTAATGTGCAAACTGAAACACGGCAGTAAATGTTGTGGTTCACCTCATTTGCAACGAACCAGTCGCGCCGTCCCATGAAATCGCATCGACACGTGCGATTGATAATGGTGTGTCCTCTTCACAGCCCGTTTCACAGTCTCACACTCTAGCTGTGAACACTTCCAATTCTGAATTTGTGCATTCACTTTTTTCAAGTGCTATATACGGGGTTACTTCCAATATTAACGTTTATCCGCAATCAAAATCCGCGGCAGCTAGCAGTGTTGTGACTCCATCACTTGACCGACAGTAAGCTTGGCTGGTTCGTTGCAAATGAGGTGAACCACAACATTTACTGTTTCCTGGTTATTACTTAATACATTTAACTTGTTACTAATTTATTCAATTACTGTGTATATGTTTGCCTTTTGGTATAAACATGTTTTACAATTTACAGCTGTTGATACATGTGTACTCTTTACTTATGGGCGTATAAATATGACGTCACTTTAGAACAGGTTGTGATTTGGTTTTTCAAGACAGTAATGAACAAACATTACTCTGCCATTAAGGAAATGTTATTTTGTAAACAATGACTGGCTCTCGCTCGGGAAATATGATAATTTAGGCACTCGTGTCGTAAACATCGTCTGTCATGGACACTCATATAATATCACATATATATATATATATATATATATAAAAAAAAAATTAAATTTTTTTTAGGATTTGGTGTGTCCGACATGCGATGGTGGCTTTGTTGAACAGATGGCAGAGTAAGTACAAACATGATTCTAATTCTCTTCCCATTTATTCACTATTTTCTCTGTTCTTGTTTAAATCTTGGATCATAAAAATATAGTTATATTGTACATGTAGATCACTGTCCATGTCCAACTGCCATTTGGTCCTTTTTATGGACATGTCTCAATAATTTGTTTATGCTGTGTTTTCGTGTAAGTCAGGTTTTTTTGCTGTATATCCTGACCCTGTATATGCAAATGCATGTGTCAGACTTTAGTCTGAATCCAGTTTTGTTATTTTAAAAATATTTTGTTGTTTAAAACATGGATATAATGTATGTAAAGCAGTGATTAGGGGCTCCCAACCCTGACACTGCGATATGATCTGGAACAATAAATATTTATTTTAAAAAGAAAGTACAAACATGCATATCTGTCAATCTCAAATAATTGTTTTCTGGCCTCTGTGGTCTTGTGGTTAAACCATCAGACTATAAGGCTGGTAGGTACTCGGTTCGTATCTCGGTATCAGAAGCAGAGATTTGCTTCCATTCCACAACATGAATTTCAAGCCTTGGTTTATTAAATGTCAGGCACAGGCACAAAATATGTAAAACAAAGTATTTAAAAGCAAATTTGCTTATACTGGTCCAGTGTTTAATATTGTTGGAAAATATTACGTGTATTTCTATTTTAACTCTGTTTATAGCTCTAAATTTTATTTTTGTTAGTTAAATGATATAGTGATATGGTATGATGGTGGTTAAATAAAAAAAAATTATGCATATCTTCCAGTGAGCCAGAACAGATTTCACTTCCATCATCAATAGATCTTGATCCTGCTGCACAATTCACAGAGGTTTGTTGAAAAAAAACCCACAGTGACGATTTGTAATGCTGAAATAGATGTTATGTGTTATGTTATGAATGTTTGTGGCTGAATTAAAAAGATATGTACATGTAGTTATACAGTCACATTTTTCTAGAGTTTTGCCATGGGGGCTAGTGAATTTAAACATTAAGTCTTTCACTAAATTAACATAAAAAGCTATTCTCAACTACAGTCGAGATGCGACTCGACTCGACTGGAACACAGTATGACAATCGAACACGTCCAGTGTATTTTGTTAACTGGTATTCATATTTAAGTTGTTATCTCAACATTGAAAAGAAGACAAAAACGATTTCCATTTTTGTAAAGGTTATAGCTAACGTAACACACACATTTAATTTGTTACCGTTTGTAAAATATTTCTGTTAAAACATGTTGGACATTATTATTTAATGAAAATTGAAGATTTGTAAAGGATATATTCGCTAAAAATAACTAATACCGTAATACAAAATTTGAAGTAGATGGTGGATGGGATTATTCATCATCGATTAAAAGTGAAAATAAACTTCATGAAGGCATCATAAACAATGACATCATGGATCATGATCGTAGGGTTTTTAAAAACAATATTTTAAAAGTATTAATTAAGTTCTTTAAATTTTATTTTTTTAATTAGTCTCACAAAGATGTCCCCTAAAATATTAAACACAACAAGAGAGTGTTACATTAGTTATCTTACAATTTGAGGTTGAAAAATGTAGGTTCAAAATTACATATTTCACGTTGGAAACTTGAGTCAGTGATGACATTTTCTGGTTGTAAAGCTGAATAGATAAGAGACAACTGGCATTGATTGAAAAACCACGATGAAAATAAATCAGTTTTCATTGCAACTGAGAAAAATGTTCAATGGTTATTGGGAAAGGCCAAAATAATTACTTGGTAACTTTGGGCTTCTAAATTATGGTATCCCCACTCCCATGGCTAGTAAATAACTACTACTGCCATGCCCGACGGCTAGTGAAAAAAAGTCAAATACTGCATTTAAGTCTGTAAATATGAATATCCTGCCCTTTCCCACCCACAACCTTTAATTTTAGTTGTTTTAATCTCTATCGCCCTCTTTTGGTGACATATCTGATTATTACTATTAGTAAAATTGTATGAAATAAAATAGGGCTAGTGAATTTTTAATCGTGGCTAGTAACTTTAAAAAATCACTGCGCCCATGGCTAGTGAATTTTGTAAAATTTCTAGAAGCCCGTAACCTGAGTCTAAAAAACCCCACTGTGACCTTTTGTGTGTGTATTCTAGAAAGTCAAAAGGGTTCTGAAACTGTTATCCTGATTTTCACATAGATCAATAGAATGTTATATCCTGAGTTATCAGATGATAAAAAAAAAAAGTCTCAAACATTTTGTGTCATAGTTCGGAGAGTACTGTAAATCATAATAAATTAGCAATCTTAAAATTTAGCGAAATCCAAATAAGTGACATGTTAGTGACATATTAGTGACATAGAACTTTAGCAAGGTCAACACATCGGAAACTAAAAAACAAGTAAGCTTAAGTTGTAGGATCAGCTGAAATAATATTTTCGACGAATCTTCATGTCATGTGCTTGCTAACTATTGTTGTTTGCTATCCTTTTAGTTTAAGCAATAGTATGTAACCATTGTTGTGTCTTCAGTTAATCATGGACTATAAGACTCCATCATATGCGGTCATGTGGGATAGAAAAAGTACACTCGAGGTGGTGACAATTTCAACCTGGGACGAGGCTTGCCGAGTCCCATGGTCGAAATTGTCATCACCGATGGTGTACTTTTTCTATCCCACATGACCACATATGATGGAGTCTTTTTCTCTCATTCATTCGGTAAATAAACCATTATTTTACATGAACAGACAAAGATGGCTGAACAATTAACTTTTTTATTTGACCATTTTATCATAAATAAACTGCACTATTGTATTTACCGTGTTTGTTTCATGTGTTAAATAAAATTTAACACTACAAATTAACAAGATAGCTTTTAAAATGAATGTTTTAATAACAAAATATTAATTTAAAACTGTGTCTAATGACCTCACGTCACCGCCTCACATTATTATGACGTCATATATTACCACCGACGTCATGTTAAACGCAACGCGTGATATCCCATGTAAGATAGAAATTTCTTACATGGCTTTCTTTCATGGGATAGCTCTGTTTCATATACCTGAGGATGAGAGAAAAAACAATCACACACAAGCTCTCTGGAACAGTTTGTTGTGTGACCTCATTAAATTTGCTCATATTTTATGCTCGCTAACATTTCCTGATTTACAGTATATATTTGAATCTCGCACTTAGAGAATGTGACAGGCATACCAGTGATGTTAGATGTAATTTCTTGTTTTCGTTTCAGCTCTGGCGTCGAGCATTCTTTGAATCTTTCAGACAAAATGCAATGCCGCGAGATGACAGCTCAGATTCCACATCACTAGAATCCAGTTCAAATCCCACTAACAGTTCCGAAAGCCAATTACCCTATCAAACAATTACCATCCCCTCAGGAACGCGGATATCCATCCGTAGTCGAGGTCAAGGGAGCGGGGGAGTCCAAGCCAGAAATCCGTATGTTGAAGGGTATGTTGCTTGCAAAAGTATACAAGGGACATAACTCATTTTATTAATATCAGTTCTATAATGGAAAACTGAACGTAAAACAAGTTTGGGACAAAATTCATGGTTTATTCTATTGAATACACATAGTATTCATCCGCATTCATATTAATAGACAATAAATTTTAACAAAATGATTATAAACCATGTATTCCAAATACTAACTACATTCTACATAGTACTACATACAAAAAACTAATACATTAATAAAATATTAAAATATATACCAGGGAGGGAAGGTGGGAGAAATTTTACAAATAAAAAGGCAGCTGTTCTCTGCAATTAAAAGTAGGTTGTGCCAAATGCAAGTGGCTTGCTGCAATTTCAAACCTGATTTCACTCTGATTGGTTGAAAGATCTCCTTACGACTCTGCGATAGGTCATGTGCTACATTTTTTAAATATCACTTGAAAATTAATTTCCATAATAAACATTTGCATCCATGTGGATTATAATTTCATATATAAATGTAGCTACGAAAAAATGTCTCACACAAATTTAAGAATTAATTCCTTCCTTCCTTCCTAAATCCCTGACAACAACAAAGCGACACTGATTAGTCAGCACTGTTAGCTGACCCTTTTATTTATTTGTCGTCAAACCAGACCAAAACAAATACATGATGCATTAATACAAGATGTGCTAAATCCCTTCTATTAATATTATATTATATAAAATAATATTCCCCATAAAAACTACAGTGAAAGCTCTCTAAACCGGATCGTGACGGGGACCTAATATTTATTCAATTTTGACTGGAGTCGGTTTTTGAAGGTTTCGTTTTAGAATCTAGAAAATTCAGGACCATTTGACTTGACCTCTTTTTATAGGATTTTACTTTGTTCATGGTCTGATTTAGACCGGTTTCACTATTACTAGATCTACCTTTAACCATTTTATACTGTTGGAGTGTTTGCTTTGAATTGATTTCTTGTTGTTTTGCATTGAAATGATATTTTCTTTTCAACATCACCTGTCCTCAAAACTAGTGCATATTCCCTATGGTTAGTAGACTGGTCCGAACATCCCAACAGATGACCGGCATACATGGAAAAATTTAAATCAACATAACACTTTAAAAAAAGTGAACATAGCCAAAATAATTCTACAGTAATAAAAAAAAAAGAGAAAGAAATGTTTTATTTAACGACGCACTCAACACATTTTATTTACGGTTATATGGCGTCAGACATCTGGTTAAGGACCACACAAATTTTGAGGGAAACCCGCTGTCACCACTACATGGGCTACTCTTTCCGATTAGCAACAAGGGATCTTTTATTTGCGCTTCCCACAGGCAGGATAGCACAAACCATGATCTTTGTTGAACCAGTTATGGATCACTGGTCAGTGCAAGTGATTTACACCTATCCATTGAGCCTTGCGGAGCACTCACTCAGGGTTTGGAGTCGGTATCTGCATTAAAAATCCCATGCCTCGACTGGGATCCGAACCCAGTACCTACCAGCCTGTAGACCGATGGCCTAACCACAATGCCACCGAGGCTGGTGTACAGTAATGAGGTAACATCATTATAAAATGTGTTACAAACAAGAAAGTTGCAAGAAAACCAAGTAAAAAAACAGATGGCTCAGATTACGACAGAGATAAAAAAACAAAAAAAACGTCCAAGCCATAAGACGCGAAGGGAAAAGAAGGAAGTTAGTCACGTAACTGGAACAGGAAGGGGTGCGCAGTAGAAGAATTCAGGCCATCCCATTGGCTGTTGGGATGTTCGGACCAGTCTACTACTAACCGTAGGGAATATGCACTAATTTGAGGATAGGTGTTGTATCTATAAAAGAGAAAACACATTTTGTGCTCACCTTCAGTACTAGGTCATACTGTTTGGGTTCATTTCTTACAAACTGTGAGTCGTAGATCAATGAAACTTAGTTTATAGTTGCATCTATAACAGAGACTAGATTAATCCTGAATGTTACATCACAGATTATTACTTTATTTACAGAATCATTTCATATGCAAGAAATATATATCCAGTGAGGTATGTGCTGTCCTGTCTGTGGGAAAGTGATTGTAAATCATCCTGTGCTACCAATGGAAATATGTAGCTAGTTTCCTCTAAGACGTCACTTTGTCTTGATTTCTCCTGGAAAGTTTGTCCAGACTCTTGTGGTAGTGACACCACTTTCCAATTATTTTGGAGAATGATGGACCTCCATTACTTGAAAGGGCTCAGAGGTGGATGTTGACAGGGGCAAACTGGGATCAATTTTGGCATCTATGCCGATGATCCCTTGTCTTTGTTCACCTCCATCTTGAAAGATATTGCAGAGGAAACTATTCCTAAGACTTCGGCAGTACCGAAGTGTTTCAATAAACCATGGTTCAATGAGACATGCAAAGATGCAATCAAAGAGCGAAACAGGACCCTTGAAAGGTTCAAACGTGAACCTACCGGGGATAACCTGAATATTTATCGCATTGCTCGGGCTAAGGTTCTTAAAGCTGACAGACAGAGTAAGAAATCATCTTGGAGAAATTATGTCTCCAAGTTGAGTTCTCAAACATCTGTGAATTCTGTCTGGAATAGGATATGTAAAATCAAGGGGAAAGAATTCAATAATACAGTTCGCCATTTATCTGTTAATGACATGGATGCGACGTCTCATCGTGACATTGCCAATGCATTGGCAGACAATTTCTCTCATAACTCTTCTTCTTTCAGTACAGAATGAATGAATGAATGTTTAACGACACCCCAGCACGAAAAATAATTGGCTATTGGGTGTCAAACTATGGTGAAAGCCAAACGTGAAATGATGATCAACATCAATATAAAAATTCAAGAATCAAATAAAAACACAGTGTAAAGAACTGTGCAAAAAATGCAAATATCAGATATTTAAAATTAACATTTAGAGCAAAAGTCAGTATCACGTAAAACTTGTAAAACAAATTCTGGATGGAATCAAAATCATTCCATTACATTACATTGGCCAAATATATCTTTTCGAGTTTCTTTAAGATGCTTACACTCCACCAAAATGTGGCGCACCGTCCGAGTACGCTGACAGTGCTCACATTGAGGTGGATCTTTCAGTACCGATGCTTTTACATCTGTCAGAAATAAAGCTGAAAAGCAACCTATTAACTTTTCATCTGAAAATGCTGAAGTATACAACAGGCACTTCTCTTTGGAGGAGTGTCAGGATGCTCTACGTAGAGCCCATGATACTTCAGTAGGACCAGGGCCCCCGTTCCACGAAGCAATCTTAGTCCTACGATCACCTTAAGTGCATAGCTACCTTATGTACTTACGATGATTTTAGTGCTAAGATGGCTTCGTGGAACGGGGCCCAGATGAAATACATTATCAACTCTTAAAACACTTACCTGAATCATCCTTAATGGTTCTATTAAATATCTTTATTCCGCCAAGCCAGTCCTGGAAGAGTGGCAGTCATCCTACAGGCGGTGCAGGAAGGATGAAGTGGTCTTGTGCCATGCCCGCATCGGCCATACATACTTGATGCATTCATTTATTTTAAATAAGGACCCTCCTCCTCAGTGTGAACACTGTCAGTGTACATTGACTGTGTGACACATTTTGATGGAGTGTGATCATCTCAAGCCGACGAGAAATGATATATTTGGCAACAGAAATGTTTTGGAATCTTTTAAATTCCATCTAGAATTAATTGTATAGTTTTTAAAACACTTTGACTTCTATACAAAGTTTTAAAATATACTTACCTTGATTTTATATTTTGCATTATACTTTTTCTCCAAAGCTCCTTACACTGTGGATTATTGTAATAAATATATATAAATATTTTCATATACTTACCATTTGTGACACCCAATAGCTGATGTGTATTTTTGTGCTGGGATGTTGTTAAACATTCATTCATTCATTCATTCATTCATTCCTCTTAAGACAATATGTTAGAGTTACCCAGTGTTTGACATCCAGTAGCATATGATTACTAAATCAATGTGCTCTAGTGGTGTTGTTAAACATAACAAACATTAATTTTTCTTCTAAGACTATATGTCAGAGTTAACAAAAGCCTATGATTTAGTACTTTAGCCTCTGGTGGTGTTGTTAAATCAAACAAACTCTTTCTGTTTTTTATTCCACGGAATCTTTGCTTCCTCAATTTTTAGGATATGTGTATTTCACCTTTCAAGATGATAACTAGAAAATGTCAGGGGATGGGGTTTCAGTTTGTGTGTATTTCACCTTTCAAGATGATAACCAGAAAATGTCAGGGGATGGGGTTTCAGTTTGTGTGTATTTCACCTTTCAAGATGATAACCAGGAAATGTCAGGGGATGGGGTTTCAGTTTGTGTGTATTTCACCTTTCAAGATGATAACCAGGAAATGTCAGGGGATGGGGTTTCAGTTTGTGTGTATTAAACCTTTCAAGATGATAACCAGGAAATGTCAGGGGATGGGATTTCAGTTTGTGTGTATTTCACCTTTCAAGATGATAACCAGGAAATGTCAAGGGGTGGGGTTTCAGTTTGTGTGTATTTCACCTTTCAAGATGATAACCAGGAAATGTCAGGGGGTGGGGTTTCAGTTTGTGTGTATTTCACCTTTCAAGATGATAACCAGGAAATGTCAGGGGATGGGGTTTCAGTTTGTGTGTATTTCACCTTTCAAGATGATAACCAGGAAATGTCAATGGGTGGGGTTTCAGTTTGTGTGTATTTCACCTTTCAAGATGATAACTAGGAAAAGTCAGGGGATGGGGTTTCAGTTTGTGGTCTCCTGTTGCCATCATGTTTTACTCTTCTTTTTCTTTTGTTTGACATTTCATGTGTTTTTTGCTTGTATTTTTCCAGGCTTGTAAACTATTTTTTGTCACGACTGGGTGGAGAGCACACCGGGGCACCTATGTAAGTTGAGCGTTTCTAGTGGGGTTTTTTAAATCTTGGTTTAGCATGGGGGCAGGATGTAGCCCAGTGGTACAGCGTTCGGTCGGTGTTGGATCGATCCCCATCGGTGGGACCCATTGGGTTATTTCTCATTCCAGCCAGTGCACCACGACTGGTATATCAAAGACCGTGGTATGTACTACCCTGTTCGTGGGATAGTGTATATAAAAAATCCCTTGCTGCTAATCGAAAAGAGTAGCCCATGAAGTGGCGACAGCGGGTTTCCTCTCTCAATATCTGTGTGGTCCTTAACCATATGTCTGATGCCATATAACCATAAATAAAAATGTGTTGAGTGCGTCATTAAATAAAACATTTCTTTGTTTTAGCATGGTGCCACACCATGCCTCAGTAGGCTGGAGCCTCAATCAGCGCCATGTTGCCCTGGGATTAAAGGCATACTGTCACGGATTTTAGGACCTTATTTCTCTAAAAATGTATAATAAATAAAAATTACATAAATTGTTGAAAACCAAATCTAGCTATTGCATCACCTTAACTGAACCATGATGGAGTGAAATCCATGTCAAACCTCTCGGCAATTTTAGTTTTTGAATTATGGACCATTGCCATAATACAATTATTTTTTACAAAATATCATTAATAAATGGAGTATGGTGGTTATGAAGATGGTTGAATAAAGTACATATTGGAAAAATCTAATTATTTTTGTTCAGGTAATACTTTGTTATGCCATTAAATAGGTCAGTGGTCTGTGACAATATGCCTTTAACAAGCTTTTTTAATAATTAATTTTAAAATTGCCTTTATAAAACAAATGTATCATTAATTAATATAATATGTCCATTATATATTTAAGCAAACACATTAATTACATTTATTTTTATTTTTATTAATTTTATTTGTCTTGTGAAAATGCCCCATAAGTGTTGAGTTTACCATACCTCACCAAATTTCTTGGGGGGGAAAACACTACCTTTCATTAACTGATCTGTATGGGTTGAATTTACAAAAAACGTTTTTGCCTCACACACACGTGTAACTGCATACATTTATAATCGTAATTATAAAGGCATGATGCTTTGTTATGTATATATGTTGAATGTCATAATTGTTGCTTATTAAAACTGACTAATGATGTACGTACATAAATTTGCTTGTTTCCATTTTCAGAAATATGTTACAGCTCCATGCAAATCCAGGTGATTATGCATGGGGTACCGGTGGGTTAGATACTATTATTACACAGGTAAGTTTCTTACGATTTTTGCTTAAAACATGTAAAGTATGGGTGTTGAGATGTGCTGTGTAGGCTGGGTCTTTGAAGAATTCCTGTTGCATGTCTTTATTGTTCAGTTTAGCAGCATAACTAATTTAAAGGGACATTCCTGAGTTTGCTGCAATTTGTAAGATGTTTTCGACTAACAAAGACTTTTTAATGATTGTAATTACATATCAAATATATTTTTCTACATAAAATATTAGTGGCTGTACATTAAATGTGTTTCTGATCGTTTTAATATTTGTACTAGGTTAAATTTCAATTTATTTCGTAAAATAAAAAATTTTGTACGTACGAAATTATTTGAAGACAAAATCCAGTTTGGGCTTCTTACAAATATTAAGACGACCACAAATACATTGAATATACAGACATTGATATTTTTAAGAAGAAAATATATTTAATATGTAAGTTTAATCGTAGAAATATTTTATTAGTCGAAAACATCTTACAATGCAGCAAACTCCAGAATGTCCGTTTAATATTCTTAGATGTACATGTATGTAATATATACAAAAGTATTTATTGAGGATCAAGAGGGGGTTCATGGCGCGGGGCGGGGGGTCTTGTGACACACAACGGGCCATTTGATGTGCCCTTTTTAATAACTCTTATTTATTTAAATATATTATTTTTAATATACAAAACTGTTGCCCTGAAAACATGTCTCTTACATCTTTATTTCAAAATGGTCCTGGGGTAACAACACCCCCCACCCCCCCACCCCCACCCCCCAAAAAAAAATCCACCTCATATCTCGCTCCATTTGGGAGAACAGCTCTATAATTTTTGGCAAACTTGAACTTGTCCTTTTTAGAATTTTGTGATCCCCTCTTTATAAAATCCAGGATCAACCCCATGTATTTTAGTTAGGCTGCTAAACTTACTTTACGGTGGACACGTCTTTTAACATTTGTTACTCTTACTTAAGATAATCAGTGGCGGATCCAGAAAATCCATTTGGGGGCGGGGGGGGAGGGGGGGACGCCAGTGACATGAGGCGGAATGCCATGGGAACTTTGGGGGAGGTTTGGAGAGGTAAAAAACTAAAAAATTAATATATAATAAAATTATAACTCGCAGAATTTTGGGGATGGGGGTCCGGGCCCCTGTTAATCTATCTCATTGTTTTGGTTTATGAATCGGTTGAACTAGTCCATGGCAATTTAATAATAATAGAGGAATTTGAGTCATTTGAACTTCAGTTTAGTTTACTGTTGTACACTTAAGACAGGTAATTGTGCAATAGAATTTTTTTTTTTTTTTTAAACCTAGGAAAAGTGATCACTTTTGACAGGTGATTGTTGTTTACAACAGCACCTTTAGTTATCACTAGAATTAAAATTTTCTAATTCTTGGGAATTTTGTGAGCTTTTTTCTTTTGGCTTGCTTTAGGAACATAACATGGTTAAAATTATGTGACAGTTAATTTTTCAAGTACTTAATTAGTTTTTAAAGAGTTTATTTGATAATTAATTTTTCAGTTACTGATTCGGTTAAGAGTTTATGTGATAATTAATTTTTCAATTACCAAATCAGTTTAAAGTTTATGTGATTATTATTTTTTCAGTTACTGATTCAATTATGAGTTTATGTGATAATTATTTTTTCAGTTACTGAATCGGTTAAGCGTTTATGTGATAATTAATTTTTCAATTACCAAATCAGTTTAAAGTTTATGTGATCATTATTTTTTCAGTTACTGATTCAATTATGAGTTTATGTGATAATTATTTTTTCAGATACTGAATCAGTTATGAATTTATGTGATAATTAATTTTTCAGTTACTGAATCAGTTGGAAGGAGCAGGAGCTCCACCGGCAGACAGAGAAAAAATAGAAAGTTTACCTAAAGTGAAGATTACTGAACGTCAAGTCGGTAAGTGAGAGAAAAAATAGAAAGTTTACCTAAAGTGAAGATTACTGAAGATCAAGTCGGTAAGTGAGAGAGAAAATAGAAAGTTTACCTAAAGTGAAGATTACTGAAGGTCAAGTCGGTAAGTGAGAGAAAAAATTGAAAGTTTACCTAAAGTGAAGATTACCGAAGATCAAGTCGGTAAGTGAGAGAAAAAATAGAAAGTTTACCTAAAGGGAAGATTACTCAAGATTAAGTCGGTAAGTCAGAGAAAAATAGATTACTCAAGATTAAGCTGGTATGTTGGTGAAAACCGCAAGAAAATTTACCTAAAATGAAGATAACTCCAGATCAAGTCACTAACCTACTGGCTTGATGGGCTACTGCTTATCAAATATATAAAAAAAGGTTTCAGAGATTCACTATTAAATAACCACCAGTAACTGTAATCCATTTCTAAAATTTAGCAACCCTAGTAAATAATTAATTTTATATTTCATTTAGTAAAACATCTCTTTAGAAAAAACAAAAACAACTTTGTTACATCAACTGTTGTTGGGTTTTATAATGGTCTTTTAGTGGTGAACCACTGGTGGTGCTGGTTTGCAATAATATTCTGTTCAAACACAAATGTTTCCCCCAAGTATTAAGTATTAGTTGTTAATTTCTTGTGTTGCTTATGTTAATTTTGTCATTGACCTTTATTAGTTGTTAATTTCTTGTGTTGATTTCATTCTGTCATGACTTTTATTAGCGTTGATTTGTTTTCAGTTCTAGTGCTGCAGTGTTCCGTGTGTATGGAAGATTTTAAACTTGACGAGGAAGTGAGAAAGCTACCGTGTGATCACCACTATCATAAGGAGTGTATCGAGAAGTGGTTAGAGTTGGTGAGTCATAGTTTTGTGATCACCGCTATCGTAACGAGTGTATCGAGAAGTGGTTAGAGTTGGTGAGTCATCGTTTTGTGATCACCGCTATTCTAACAAGTGTATCGAGAAGTGGATAGAGTTGGTGAGTCGTCGTTTTGTGATCACCGCTATCGTAACGAGTGTATCGAGAAGTGGATAGAGTTGGTGAGTAGTCGTTTTGTGATCACCACTATCGTAACAAGTGTATCGAGAAGTGGATAGAGTTGGTGAGTAGTTGTGCAATCACAAAAATCTCTGACAATTTGAAGAACAATCATTTCATTTGTACATACGTATCTCATGCAAATATAATTTTGCATAACACAAAAAAGAGATGGGTTACCTAAATTTGTTTTTGTTGGAGGCATTAATGGTTTACGAAGCATAACACAGCAATGCTGTTCTAGCAATTTTGGGGGTTTTTTTAATTTGTAATATCACGACCATTCTTTCTAGAAGTGCAGCTGCTTTTTCTTTGATTTCTCACATTTGAAAAAAGGGTCTGGTTCAGTTGGTAGGGATCTCGCCTGAGATGCTTGCATAGAAGAATCATACAACCTCAGTGGACTCATTCTCTGATTCTCTGATAGGTTTTTTCTCCCATCCCAACAAAGGAAGGAAATGTTTTATTTAAGAATGCACTCAACATATTTTTATTTACTGTTATATGGCATCGGACATATGGTTAAGGACCACACAGATATTGAGAGAGGAAACCTGCTGTCCCCACTTCATAGGCTACTCTTTTTGATTAGCAGCAAGGGATCTTTTTATACACCATCCCAGACAGGATAGTACATACCAAGGCCTTTGTTACACCAGTTGTGGAGCACTGGCCGGAACAAGAAATAGCCCAATGGGCCCACTGATGGGAATCCATCCTGGATCGACCGTGCATCGTAGTTGTTAACATTGTGGTTTTGACTTTACACATAAGAATGACTAAGTGTCTGACATCCAGTAGCTTACCTTTAATAAATCAATGTGTTCTAGTGGTGGTGTTAAATAAAAAATGTTTTAATTTTTAGACCCCCCCCCCCCCCCCCCAAAGTTCCAGAATTGATGTGGCGATGCAGGTTTTTAAAAATATTATATGTTATATATATATATATATATATATATATATATATATATTTAAGCATGGATTGCAAAGAAAAGGTGGGTATATTTGACACCAAAATGAAGGGCATATTTAAATTAAAATCGGAATGCACGTCCTAGTCCATGCATGATGGCATTTTGACTGCAAATTCGGTTTTACGTCATAACAAGAAAAACCGGCGTCATACTGCAGGACTTTTTTTAAAAATATGTTGACACGCGAGGGTCAGAATTGACACACGCACTGACCAGAGATCAGAAATTTATTTTGTTTGGCTTTAACTCATTGTTTTCTGGGGGTTTTTCTTTTCTTTCTGTGACCAGCCTCGGTGTAGTCGTGGTTAGGCCATCAGTATACAGGCTGGTAGGTACTGGGTTCAGATCCCAGTTGAGGCATAGGATTTTTAATCTAGATATCAACTCCAAACCCTGAGTGAGTGCTCCGCAAGGCTCAATGAGTAGGTGTAAACCACTTGCATCGACCAGTGATCAATAACTGGTTCAACAAAGGCCATGGTTTGTGCTATCCTGCCTGTGGGAAGCGCAAATAAAAGATCCCTTGCTGCATGTCATAAAAGAGTAGCCTATGTGGTGACAGCAGGTTTCCTCAACAACAAAAAAACGGTCAGAATGACCATATGTTTGACATCCAATAGCCGATGATAAGATAAAAAATCAATGTGCTCTAGTGGCGTCGTTAAATAAAAGAAACTTGCCTTTGTGATAGTGCTTAAATGGTGGTTGCTCTGTGTGTTGATTCATGTCTTCTCTTTCTTTCAGCACGGCACTTGCCCTGTGTGTCGGAAAGACTTGAACGGAGAGGATGCATATGTGAAGGACCACGAATCGGAGGATGAGTTTAGATACCTGGACAGTGACCATTCCTCTAATTCAGATTCCGAGAGCGTCCACGTCGAACACACTAACTAACCGTCGTGGAACATGGTTGGGAAACATAAAAAAAACTAAAATAAAAGAGAAGCTGTTTAATCAGCAGGAGAAAATCTATAAACAATATGGAGGTGTATGTTCTCCAATTCATGTCAGCGATGGTGTGGTCGAGTGGCGATATATATATATATATGTCGCTGGTTACAAACATTGATTATAATGTGCCACATGATGTGTCGTCCACATTGCATACACACATTCGCCAGGTTTGAAACTATAACCCATTGCTGCTTTGTTAGTGTGAAGCTTTCTAGTGACTAAAAGTGTTTTGATTCACTCACAGTCGTGGGAGATAACTGTGATGTAAAATAGCTCTTCAGTTGACTAACAAGTGATTTGTTTTATCTTACACTGAATTGTCTTGTGTTAGCAACAGTGGAAATGGGTCCCTCAGAACATTGAAAAATATATATATGTACTCATGGAGTGACACATTTGGATAAAGAATTTTAACAATATTTAGCAGGTGTTTTGGGGGTGAGGGTTAAAAGTAGCTGGGGCTAAAAGGTGGATAAACTAATTGAAAGTATTTTTTCTAAAGTTCCTCCCACCACCCCACCCCCACTCCAAACCCTGACAAATGTTTGTAAAAGAAAATATTTTATTGCACTGAATAATTTATAAAGTATTGTCAATATTATATGCAATACCTTTAAGAACATTTAGTTCAGTAAAACCTACATAATGTTCATATTTTGTAATCCAATATAACTATGTTGTTCATAAATGTAAGAATTCGACATATTGGATTTTCTGTGTTAATTTCCACCACAAGGGTGCTTTTGGAGGAAATCCACACAAGACCAGATGTAAAATAATGCGACTTTGATTCAGTCCATCCCTATGAGCTTTATAAGCATTAAAATGTAGGGTTAGTTGATGACCTGAGTGTTCAGTGGCTGGATCAGTTGGCTTTGGTTCCAAAGGCTTGGTGTTCAAATCTCGACCTTTGCACTACATCGTTCGTATTGTTTAATGCGACATTGAGTTAGTAATGTAAATTCAGTTGAGTGGGTGGAACTCTTTCCAGTTTAACCTTGTGGATGGAACTCTTTCCAGTTTAACCTTGTGGATGGAACTCTTTCCAGTTGTAAAGGGACATACCATAGGTTTTAAACACTAAGGCATATATTTCACTATTGGAACCGTTTATGATCACTGAAATCAAATATTACTTAGATTTTATTGTTTAGATATCCATTTCCATATAACCGAAGTGTTTCTTGTCGTCTTGGTGTTTCTAATACCACAAAATGGATTTTTCATATTTTTAAAAACCCATGTGCATCTGAGAAGTACCGATTATATAGTTGCATTTTAGTCTATTTTTAAGGGTATTTCAACTTCACAGACTCTTGTTTCACTCTGTTGTATCAAAATTTGTTGTAAATTAACTAAACCTAGTGTCCATTTTTACGGGTTGAAACTAAAGTCTAGGTGAAAAATATGCCTTAGTGTTTAAAAACTAGGGTCTGTCCCTTTAACCTCATGATGATGGGTGGAACAGTTGACCTCACATGTCAGAAGTCACTGGATTAACAAGGAGAATTACTGAGGTTATTTTCCTTGTTCTATCAGAGTTCACACCGAGTGAATTTTGTGTTTACTCCATTTCTCGGATTTTGAAAGTGGCTGATGTATGCAAAATGTTATGACACTAATATTAGCCAAATAACTAATGTTTTTAATAAATGTATCTAAACATTTCAGCAGTTGGTTACTTTTACTGTCTACTTTGTAAGTCCTGCTCCATTTTTGTGTTACGTGCTGTGCTGTGCTGTGTGTCGAAAAATGCATACACGTATGTACAATGTGTGATGTGGCCAATAATTAGAAATCTTGGCCCCTAGTTTTGAAGCCGTCTTAGCACTACAAAATTGTAAAACCATCATAGGTTGTGACGTCACTACAGCACACGCCATAGTGACATAGTTTACGATGATTTGACGATTTCGTAGGCTAAAATTGCTTTATAAATATGGGCCCTGCTGTAAAACTGTTGGGCAGTCCAGGCATGTGTACAGAGGGAGGGTTTTGGGGGTTCAGACTCTTTCATGCTTAAATTAATGGTTTTTAATAAATGGTTTTTAATATAGATTTTCCAAGGGAGCATGACTACTCTCCACCCCACCACCACACCCACCCCTTTATAAATCTTGATCCCCCCTGCTAAAATTCCTGCAGTCTTTCCTCGACTGTTACAAGATTGTATATGGTTATGGATTGCTACATACCTGCAAAATGTTCTTGCATAATCAAAGAAATCTCCCAACTAACCGTTTGGAATTTAGTTTCTCAGAGATAATTTTCATTTGGAGTAGATTTTGTCAAGCTTTTAGCCAATTTTTTTTTTTTTTTTTTTTTCAAAGAACTATTGGAGGTTGCTGGAGTTATTGTTTTGTTACAATTAAAAAATTTCCTGATAAATTCATTATAATTCTTGATCAACATAAAACTGGCGTCATTGGCAAATGTCTTATACGATAACGTCTATTTATATTAGCACTTTGTATTATTGACATTTTTTGTTCTAGTACCCAAAAAAAGACTTCAGAATAAAATACAATCTATCTTGTGTTTTAATTAATAAGTATGTTTCAAATTCAATTATAAGGATTGTCTGTTTATTTCTTTTAGATTCATCTGGGGGGTTTTTCCATACCCCAGTGAACTAAAAAGAAATGACAAACAATCTTAAAATAAATGAAACTACTTTTATTTAATTTTCTGGTATATAATAGTTATCAGCAACTTTTAGTTTTTGTTAATACCTTCTGTTTTATATGTTTAAAAGCCACAGCTTTTTGGTGTGCTCGTCCCTTTTTCGCATATTTTATGTACTATGTACATGGAAACCAATCAAGAAGAAGAGAAGAATATCTTTCACTGATAATTTTGACATTTGTTTTAGCAGTAATAAATAGTGTTCTCTGTATAATGTAAACAGTGCTGTAAAGTGTACATAATTATCTGCTATAAAATTTTGTACATCCACGTCTCGGAATCTCTCATTTACAGAATTGATAAAACCAGGATTCAAAAAAATCGTCTTGCCCTCGGTTCTGGCTAGTGAAATGTTTTGTCTGAGCTAGTGGAAATGTTCACCTGTATTACTAGTACATGTATTACATATAATCCCTGCAATTAAGAAAATGTCCACAGCAACAACAAAAAAAGTGCCGTGGAGAATGAAAAACTCCACGGCATTGCCGATTGTCGTGGACAATTGCAGGGATTGTACATATATAATACATAGGGCACTAGCCAAACTTCTGTGTGGGCTAGCTCTGGCACTCGCTAAATTCGCCAATTGCCAATTTTTAAAAACAGTTGGCAATTTTTTTTTGAATTTGGCGAAATAATTTCATGCAGTTATTTCTATTTTGTTAAAATATACTGGGTTTTTAAAACTTTAATAAATAATTTGTCGAAATTTTCTTTGCCTGCTGAGCTAGCACTGTGACTTTCTGAAACATTGTAAAACTGTCTGCTTCACTGTTCCAGGTGTCAACTTATTCAAAATCACTGAGGAAAAAATAATATTAATATTTTAGTTATTGGACTGGGCCTAATTTCACAAAACACTGTAAGCCAAGTTTTGCATGTAAACGTAAATCTACGACTAAAACACAATTTTTATTACTATCATAGTACAGCAAATATAGTTTTGAGTACACATATTTCATTTTCTTTTGTCATTAAAATGCTCCATCTTCCATAATAATGTAATTTCCTGTGTGAGATAGATCCAAACATGTAAATGCATGACTGGTATAACTGCTAGTCGCAGACGTAAACTTACGATGTTTAGTGAAATGGGCTCCTGATCCACATCCTAGAAAAATAATTGCATTTATGTGTGTGCTGTTAAGAATTATTTATGAAACATGTTGGAATATAAAGCAATTCAAAGCATGTTTAAAAAACTAAATACAACATTTGCTGAGCTCATTAGCTATAAGGATTATATATGTGTGTGTTTCATGCAGAGTGTGATGCTTAACGTGTATTTTGTAACCAGAATGTATGAAAAATATGTACTGTATATCTTCGCCTATTGGTCAATCTTGGTTATATAAGTCATTGAGTTCCAAATTTCAGTCACTAAAAAGATTTGTTTAAATTTTTAAAAATCAAAATTATTGACCTGTTTATAAGTTGATACTAATCATATTTAAGTTAAAAGTATTTCTTATTTGTAGATGATGAAAGTCATAAATGTGTACTATTTGAAAAAAAAGATAATTATTTTAGGAACTTCAGCTTTGGACATTGATCAGTATTGGTCATTCCCAATCAAATGTAGCATCAAAAGATAATATGTCCTTAGTGGATGGTGAAGACTGATTTACTGTTGCTTAAGTTATAGCACTGCACAGCCTGGTATTGGGCAGCCTAAGTTATGGCACTGTACAGCCTGGTATTGGGCAGCCTAAGTTATGGCACTGTACAGCCTGGTATTGGGCAGCCTAAGTTATGGCACTGTACAGCCTGGTATTGGGCAGCCTAAGTTATGGCACTGTACAGCCTGGTATTGGGCAACCTAAGTTATAGCACTGTACAGCCTGGTATTGGGCAACCTAAGTTATGGCACTGTACAGCCTGGTATTGGGCAGCCTAAGTTATAGCACTGTACAGCCTGGTATTGGGCAACCTAAGTTATGGCACTGTACAGCCTGGTATTGGGCAGCCTAAGTTATAGCACTGTACAGCCTGGTATTGGGCAACCTAAGTTATGGCACTGTACAGCCTGGTATTGGGCAGCCTAAGCAGCCTAAGCTATGGCACTGTACAACCTGGTATTGGGCAGCCTAAGCTATGGCCTAAGTTATAGCACTGTACAGCCTGGTATTGGGCAACCTAAGTTATGGCACTGTACAGCCTGGTATTGGGCAGCCTAAGCTATGGCACTGTACAACCTGGTATTGGGCAGCCTAAGTTATAGCACTGTACAGCCTGGTATTGGGCAGCCTAAGTTATGGCACTGTACAGCCTGGTATTGGCACTGTACACTGTACAACCTGGTATTGGGCAGCCTAAGTTATGGCACTGTACAACCTGGTATTGGGCAGCCTAAGTTATAGCACTGTAAAGCCTGGTATTGGACAGCCTAAGTTATAGCACTGTACAGCCTGGTATTGGACAGCCTAAGTTATAGCACTGTACAGCCTGGTATTGGGCATAGATACAATATCCAGTTTGTGCAGTTGAATTCATATGTCATTTTACATTGTAAACTGATGGCGAGTGTGTTCTGTATTGTGATTGGTTAATTACATTCTTTTTCCGGGATCAAATGAAAATAATACCCGGAAAGCCAATGACGTCATTAGAAGGTGACATCATTAGCAATTGAAACAGGCAAAGTTGACAATTCAAGGGTCTACAGTTGGATTGTAGCCAGGTATTGTTTTTCAAGAAATACCAAATATATGGTTAGTCCCGTAGAAAAAACGATTCAATTTACAATGAACATAACCATATTGATTTTTTAGGTTTGTGGGTGTTATTGTCTATTTGATCCCACAAATGTCATTTTTGACCGAAGGAGTTAGCCTGAGGTCAAAAATGAAAGATTTGCGGGCATCTAAAAACACCCCCGAATCTAAACATTCTGTATAGAAAGAAACTTGTGGAAACTCAACTGGTTATTGTGCCAAGTGTTACTCGTTACGGTTACACCAGTGGAGATCTGTGTAAATTATTTGACTGGCACTGTATAAAACAATTAATATTAATGAAACTGAATATGTAATGTGTCAGTGGTTACCGGCCTTGGTGGCGTCATGGTTAGGCCATCGGTCTACAGGCTGGTAGGTACTGGGTTCGGATCCCAGTCGAGGCATGGGATTTTCAATCCAGATACCGACTCCAAACCCTGAGTGAGTGCTCCGAAAGGCTCAATGGGTAGGTGTAAACCACTTGCACCGACCATTGATCCATAACTGGTTCAACAAAGGCCATGGTTTGTGCTATCCTGCCTGTGGGAAGCGCAAATAAAAGATCCCTTGCTGCCTGTCATAAAAGAGTAGCCTATGTGGTGATAGCGGGTTTCCTCTAAAAAACAGTGTCAGAATGACCATATGTTTGATGCCCAATAGCCGATGATAAGATAAAAAAAATCAGTGTGCTCTAGTGGCGTCGTTAAATAAAAACTTTATAAAACAAACTTTGTGTCAGTGGTTATAAAATGGACATATTTTGTACCAAGGATTGTTGGAAGATTAATTAATGCCAGTCACCAGATTTCAGGTGGTTAGCTTTGGTTATATGTACCATTTTGATTAATGACGGTTTTAATTTTAGCTAAGTCGACTGTTCTCTTGGTGTGTGAATGGACTTGTTTTTCCTGTAACATATTTTATAACTAATATTGATCAAATGCGAAAGAAAAGTTATCGGAAAACAATTTGTTATATTAACTTATTTCAGTACAGTTTGACACCCAATAGCCGATGTATTTTTCGTGCTGGGGTGTCGTTAAACATTCATTCATTCATTCATTCATTATTTCAGTACAGACTTGAAACATAAAATTTCAAGAATAAAAACTTGAAGGATCATACCTTAAAGTAATATTTTGTTTAATTTTCTGACCTCTTTATAAGTTGACTTACGAAATAATATTTTGGTAAAACAAAATTTGACAAATATGCGGAGATACACTATATATGAATGCCAGTATTTTTGATACTGCCACATTTCTATTTTAGCAACTGTAATATAATGCCTATAAAGTGGAGATTTTCGTATTATGATACTGGAAATTGATGGGTGTGCTTTTTTGTTGTTGGTTTTGTTTTGTTGGGGGATTTTTTTTGGGGGGGTGGGGTGGGGTGGGGTGGGGTTATGTGGTTGTTTTTTGCTGCTAATGGAGTACCGTATTTCCAACAGAACATTATCTTTTGGCTGTAATTTAGATCCTGTTCAGTGTGAAAGAAAAATAACTTAATTGTTCAGTGATTTCTGCAAAAAATGATACAAGATGTGTACTATATTATTAAATTTTTCCAAATTGAAAACTAACAGTAAATTCCATGCTTACAAAAAACATACGGGCTCGGTATTAAAACCATGGACAAGGAAAGTATATGATTTGTGTGTTATGCAAGCTGATATTAAGTAAGTTTTTCCAAATTAAAAACTAACAGTAAATTCCATGCTTACAAAAAACATGGGCTCGGGATTAAAACCATGGACAAGGAAAGTATATGATTTGTGTGTTATGCAAGCTGATGTTAAGTTTTTCCAAATTAAAAACTAACAGTAAATTCCATGCTTATAAAACACATGGGCTCGGGATTAAAGCCATGGACAAGGAAGGTATATGATTTGTGTGTTATGCAAGCTGATATTAAGTAAGTTTTTCCAGATTGAAAACTAACAGTAAATTCCATGCTTATAAAACACTTATGGGCTCGGGATTAAAACCATGCACAAGGAAGGTATACAATTTGTGTGTTATGCAAGCTGATATTAAGTAAGTTTTTCCAAATTAAAAACTAACAGTAAATTCCATGCTTATAAAACACATGGGCTCGGGATTAAAACCATGGACAAGGAAGGTATATGATTTGTGTGTTATGCAAGCTGATATTAAGTAAGTTTTTCCAAAGTGAAAACTAACAGTAAATTCCATGCTTATAAAACACATGGGCTCGGGATTAAAACCATGGACAAGGAAGGTATACAATTTGTGTGGTATGCAAGCTGATATTAAGTTCAGATGTCTCTGGCCCAATCGTTACCGAACATTTTGATTCCGAGTTCCAGGCTAAAACTTGGTGTCCCAACATATTTAACAATGTTGTTCAGTTTGAATGAACTATGACAGGGCTAACTGTCACTCACCAAATTTGCCAGTTGTGAAAACAGCTGATGAGGTTTATTTTAATTTGGCAAAATAATTTCATGTTGTGATTGACACATTGTTGAAAAATAATGGTGAGTTTCTGCAATTTTTTAAAATGTATTTGATAATTTGGTGAAATTTTCTGTGCAACCAGTTGACATCCAATAGCCGATGATTAATAAATCAATGTCCTCTAGTGGTGTCGTTAAACAAAACAAACTAAACTGCAGAACCAGAGTTATATCAACTATCTGATGTTGGAACATCGAGAAAGCTGGGGCCTAATTCACTAAACTCGCAACTTTGTGATCTCGCAGTGCAATGCTAACATACTTGCAAAGAGGATGCTTTGTTGTCTAGCAGAGCCTAAGTGACCTTCGTGAATTAGGCCCCAGTTGTGCTCATTAACGTTATTTTATAAGTGGGAATAAGTACACGTTTTGATAACAAAGTTGATTATGTTTGTGATGGGGGCACGTGTCTGTTAGATTGATCAGAATAATTACAGATGTGCCACATGTCTGTTAGATTGATCAGAATAATTACAGATGTGCCACATGTCTGTTAGATTGATCAGAATAATTACAGATGTGCCACATGTCTGTTAGATTGATTAGAATAATTACAGATGTGCCACATGTGATTTGTTTGATTTTTAATCTGTACATGATGGACATTGTTGTAAATATTTTATAATGAAGTAATAAGCTTTCTGATGCATGTATTTTGCTTTTTAACACTACCCCCACACCCCACCCCAGCCACACCCACAAACACTTATTTCACTCTCCTAACATGAACTAAAGGAGAGACTTGTTACTACAGACATTTTCTATCAAAAGTGGGTACTTTCATTTTATTTGTATTGAATGACTGCTCACTTACTTCTAATAAAAAATAGTAACTGTTACATCTGTTAACTACTATCAAGGAGAGATTTTTTTTTTTTTTTTCCTAAAATAGAGCCAATACAAGTAAAACCAAAAAATTTATTTAGGATACATTTGTTTCTGGATATGTACTAATTAAACTAATCTACAAGTATGAGATTTTAATTTTTATTATTTATTTAAAAAATTGTGGTTTTTTGTGGGGGGGGGGGGGGGGGGGTGTTCTGGATTGGGTGATTGTTATTATTGAAGTAAAATAACAGGAGTAAGAACCATTCCATTTGGAAACTGAAGAGAGAATAATTTCTGTATGTTAAAAATTAACCAATCTTCTCTTCTTTTTTTTTTTTCTTCTTTTTTTCTGTGATGATTTGGATAATGTTATTGGGTATAAAAAATGAATGTTAATGATTGGAAGGACTTGCTTTTAAAGGGCCATACCATAGTTTTTAAACACTACAGTATATTTTTCACTATTGGCGCCATTTATGATTACTGAAATCAAACATTACTTATATGTTATTCTTAAGAATCCGTTT
Source organism: Gigantopelta aegis (assembly GCF_016097555.1). Taxonomy (NCBI): domain Eukaryota; kingdom Metazoa; phylum Mollusca; class Gastropoda; order Neomphalida; family Peltospiridae; genus Gigantopelta; species Gigantopelta aegis. The sequence continues at coordinate 14,874,191 of NC_054700.1, read as the reverse complement.
CTAAATTTAGGCACTAGTGTTTATTAGATTTTTTGTCTTGAGTAAATTCTTGTGTAGTAAAGTCAACCGGGAAATGTTTCTAGAAAGACATGCTTGCACTTCTAAGAGATGTAAGCATGTTAAACCTAACCTTTGCTCTGATCCCAGAGAAGAAATAGTAGATCCCAGAGAAGAAATATCAGTCGGCTGAGTTATATTCTCCAGGTAAGACAGACAGACAGTTTTGTTTAAAACCATAATATAAATATAAATGTATGCACTTTAAAAAAAAGTAGGAGTGTTCTAAAGATTCTTAAATTGTGTGATGGCAATATAATCTATTTTTTTATACCTACCACCCTGGGAACATTTTTAACATGGGCAATATTACACCACTAGCCTCTGAAATTTTTTATATATATATATATATTCATGTATTTCATACTCATGAAACTTTTGTTTTGCCAGGACTGGGACATGTATTGCTTTTTAGCAGTGCTCTCAGAATGCTTGTTTTAAATATGGACGAACTGCAGACTTCTATATACATGTATAGTTTTAAAATAAAATGCAATGTAGGCGTATTATTATTTTTAAATTTATTTTAATGCATTGACCCTAAGTGATGTAAAATATTTTTGGAGTTTACATCTGTTTATGGTTCTATTGCACGTGCTATTTTACACTTCAGGGATTTATTCTAAGCATTCTGTGGGTTCGAACACGGGGGCCCCTTCCCAAAAGAAGGCGACACTGAAAAGTCCCAATTTCTATGCAAAATAATATCCAATATATTTATTTGTCTCATTCAGTGGAGTGAAAAAAAATATCCCAATTATGATTAAATGTCATCACTGATCAGACATGGGACCTTGATGAAAAAACCCTTTATAAATCCCTGAATGTGGATCGTCTTGTATATAACGCTGAAGCAGTTAACAGTATTGATGGTGAAAACAGAAATGCTGAGTTTAAGCTGTTCAAATCATCAAATGTAAATGTAAATTGAATTTGGCAAATATAATTATTCACCATTCAGGGTTTCTGCCAGACTCTTATCATTAATGTACGATTTTCTTAACCCTAACCCGAAACCTAATCAATTTTCTTTCTGGGGGACAGCAGGTGCATGCAGCACATACATTGTAAATATTCAATTCCATACCCAAAAAATGTCTTTCTGGCAGAAAAACTGCCAATTTATTACTAAGTTAATACTGTTTTGGAACTAGTTTAGACCCTGAAAACGTCTGGTAAAACCTTCTAGTTGTGTTTGTATTATACAGTGAGATATGTTAAAACGATGGAGAGGTGATTGTTGTTTTTTAAACTGTAGTACGGTAGTTTGTGTTTTGTATTAGTAAAATATGTTAACTGACAGGGAGATAAGATTGTGGCTTTCAATTCAAAGTTTATATAGGAAACTAAAATATCTTCTTTTTTTTATATCTCTCTCCATTTTTAATAGACTATTCATACTATTAGAATCTGAAGTATTCTAGATGTGTATTGCTAGAACTATCACGTGTAAAAAGCTGTGTATTACAATGTTGTATAGGGTTATCTTGTTTATATATTTTATCTCGTACAGAAATGTCCACAGCATTTTTCGTAATTGAAATTTTCAATTATTTGTACGTGTTGTAAGTGATCAATATTAACATGAATTACATGAATTAAAGACATATTTCCAGAAGGGAAAAGTACTTTCAAACAAATCTGGAAAAAATATTAAAATTATTGTTTGTCTTGATTGTATATGTCACTCAAACTATCCCCCTCTAAATCTTTCTCACCCCTTTCTCTGCCCCTCTCTAGCCTACCTCTCTCTCGCTCTCTCTCTCTCGCTCTCTCTCTCGCTCTCTCTCTCTCTCTCTCTCTCTCTCTCTCTCTCAAAATTGGCGACAGGGTTTTCTTACTCTCTCTCTGAAAAAGGCTGACGGTAGTTAAGCTTCTTTCTTTTTTTTAAATTCAGGGTTCGAGGTGGTCTTTAAATTCCTTAAAAGTCTATGAATTTGAAAATTGTGGTTTTTAGGTCTTTGAATTATAACAAAATTCTTTAAATTCTCGTATTGTGTTCATTCTTTTCTTTTATTGTTATTTTGTCTTCAATCAACGTCAATATTCTGACAAAATCATCTCTGAAGAAAGAGTCGAAATAGATACTTGTCAAGACAGTTGACGTGGCATCCACTCACAAATCATAGCCAAAGCAATGATGATAACATTTATAGCCGTGTGCACTTGATATTTTCCTGTTACCAGGTTTAACCTGTCATGATGTATCTGCCATGGACAGCAGCGTAAACGAACTGATTTGGTATTTTTATCGCATTCTATTGTCTTTGATCGCTGTGTAAAAGTCCTATGAATCCCGAAATTGCTAGTTGAACACATGGGAATAACTTTCAATTTCATATCCAATAATCCGCAGTGGCATCTCGGACGATGTAATAAACGCCCAAAAGTAGTAAACTGACTTAAAATAGTAGTAGTTACTTGAATATTTTCTGAAGATGAGATGGTCAGAATATATGCGTTTCTCATCCTCGTCAGTTGAAAGTTCGGTTCAGTTAATTTAAACCCCCTTTCTTCGACGCCTATATATAAATTTGGCATCACTTGCAAAATTAAATTTTAGTTTATCCCATGTTGTTGGTTTTTTGTTGTTGTTGGGTTTGGGTGTGGGGTTTTTTGTGTGTGGGTTTGTTTTTGTTTTTTTTATGGGGTGGGGGGGGGGGGTGGGGGGTTTTGGGTTGTTTTTTGTCATACCAGCAATGGTGGGTGGTCACGTGATTTAAATACGACAGCGAACAGTCATTTGACATCACTTAGGCGATAACTAAATGGAGTTTTTAGATTTGCGGGTGTTATTGTCTATTTCATCCCGCAAATGTAATTTTTGACCGAAGGCGTTAGACGATAACACCCGCAAATTAAAAAAATAAATATGATTATGTCCATTGTAAATTAAATCGTTTTTCCACGGAACTAACTATATTTGGTTATTTCTTGAAATACCTGGCTACAATCTAACTGTAGACCCTTGAACCGTCAGCATGGCCTGTTCCAATTACTAATGACGTCACTTTCCAATGACGTCATTGGCTTTCCGGGTGTTATTTTCATTTGATCCCGGATAAAGAATGTAATTAACCAATCACAATACTGAACACACTCGCCATCATTTTACAATAGCCAAAAAAAACGTTAACAGAAGAGGACCGTACATGAACGTACATAAAAAAAAAAAAATAAGAAGCAAAAACTGTACAAGTTGTTTATTTTTTACATATCGTTTACGTAATAACTTATAATGCCTCCACTTTCGATTTGACATGTGATGACGTCATATGGTTTAACAACCGTGATCAGAAATGAAACATGTTAGAAATGATTTATATAAACGACAGACATGACAGCTTCTGAAGAGGTAGGTTACCCGTTATTTCGGTTTGTTTATTCCTTTTAGTTCTCCAGCTAATTTTTGTAATAGTAGTGTCAGTTAAAGTGACATACCCAAACTTTTTAAAGACTACGACGTATTTTTTACTAACCAATCCGTTTGTGATAACTGAAATCGGATATTATTTAGATTGTGTTGTTTACAGCATCTTATTTTCGTAAATCCGAAGTGTTCCTGGTCACCCTGGTGTTTCTAATACCATGATATAAATTGTTGATTTCTTTAAAAATACACGTTCGTCTGAGAAGTAACGGTTATGGAGACAGCTCATTTAAGTCTACAACCGTGTCCCGTGATTCGGCGCACTTGGTATTTTGCTCAAGTATGCTTAGGAAGTTGTCATGTTGCGGTATTTATAACGAATTAAAGTTCAATTCCAATTTCAATGTTTAATCAAGTAACATATTTATTGTTAAGGGTACAATATTTTTTTTTTTTTTTTTTATTATTTTTTTTTATAAATGATCAGTAATTATATTATAATTTCAGAATAAATCATTCACCTGCTTTCGTGCAGAAAGGATGAAGTAGTCTTGTGTCGTGCCCGCTTCGGCCATACATATTTGACGCAATAATTTATTTTAATGAAGGACTCTGCCGTGTGCTTGGGGTGTCGTTAAGCATTCATTCATTCATTCATTCATTCGTGTATATAAACGCGAAGTAGGTCAGCCTTACTGAACTTAAGAATGTTAACAATAAAAATAACATGTTACTAACTTGTTTAACCTTACAACTAGGCTACCTCGTTCTGCTGCAGAACGCAATGAATACCATACGCGTAATGCGGAGAACCTACAAACATTTTTGTCGAACAAAATTGTTTTCGAACTCCTTTTTTCCTTTTACAGTAAAAGTATGGAACACTGTGTTGCCTGATATTAGAAATTCTTCTTCACTTAAATTGTTTAAAATACAAGTGAACAAACACGAGCCTGCTGTTTCATCCTATTTCTATGAAGGTGATAGAAGGCTACAGATTCTACATAGCCGACTCCGTTTGGGTACCAGTGATTTGAATGGTCACAAATTTGTACATGTGACATGTAAAACATGTATATTTGTTAAATGTAGGGAGAGGCTTTAATATAGGCGCTTGCCTGTTGGCCAATCCCAAATTTGATCTGCAAATAAATATTGTTTAAACCAACAATATTAAAACCAGTCTAAAAACACCTTTCCCGCATTTTGAAAATTATAGTAAAAATTTCGGTTATTTTTATTTGAACTGAAAAGTAAAACACGGACAAAGGCAAACAAAACTAAAGTTTTGCACCTTAATGGACTTCATTCCTGTTCACAATTTTCACTTTGTTACCAAAAACAATAATAGTAAAAGCGAAATAAGATCCACGTATGTGCACAATCTATCGGAGGAAAAAAAATCATTGTAAGCATCTGCAGTACTGTGCCACTCAAGAAAACGATTCCGAAACTGATCACGAGATGGGTCGTGTGTAATCGTTAATTTTCATAGTAATATTTTTTAACAAGACAAAACAAAAAAGTACTAAAATAATCCTGGGACAATAGTGTAGCGTTTATGGGCTATAAAATGAGATCATGGGCGGTTTATAAATAGCGGGGTCACCGATCCACATCTACTGCGCCGAATCAACAAACATGCAAATCGTTTTGGATAAAAGGGGGTGTCTACATTTATAGACAATTTTAAAATGTTTATTTGCTACAGACATAAAATAGTTTGCAGTGTTTCTCAGATTATGCACTGCTTCATTGGTGAGAGACACATTTTATTACGTATTTCACAGTGTTTACATAGAAAATGGTCTTTGAATGCTTAGGTTTCTTTTACCGGCCTCGGTGGCGTCGTGGTTAGGCCATCGGTCAACAGGCTGGTAGGTACTGGGTTCGGATCCCAGTCGAGGCATGGGATTTTTAATCCAGATACCGACTCCAAACCATTGAGTGAGTGCTCCGCAAGGCTCAGTAGGTAGGTGTAAACCACTTGCACCGACCAGTGATCCATAACTGGTTCAACAAAGGCCATGGTTTGTGCTATCCTGCCTGTGGGAAGCGCAAATAAAAGATCCCTTGCTGCTAATCGGAAAGAGTAGCCCATGTAGTGGGTTTTCTCTCAAGATCGGTGTGGTCCTTAATCATATGTGTAACGCCATATAACCGTAAATAAAATGTGTTGAGTGCGTCGTTAAATAAAACATTTCTTTCTTTCTCTGTTTCGATGTCACACACTCTTGTTTTACGCCATTGTAACTTTATAAAAATGTGTTACAGGTTTGTAGATTATCCCAAACGTAGTGCCCATTTGCATGGGTTAAAACTAGGGTCTGCCACTTTTAATTGTTAGGTCACGGGAGTGTAACATTTTGCTGTTAACCATACCGCGTACAAGCCACCAGTTTAGTATGCATTTGTGAATAATTCTAGTTTAGCTTTACATAAAAGGTTTGAAAATTTTAGGGACCGAACTCTTTTCTCCCCCCCCCCCCCCCCCCCCCCCCCCCAACCCCATCTTAAGGCGGGTGGGGTTTTTTAAATTAAGTATATACCTGTATTTGTCATGATTAATTTTACTTGTAAAATGCAGGATAATTGCATAATATATTGCTAAATAGTGAATTTTATTGGATCGTACAGTTCTTCATTTAAGTAAATATTTTATTTGATCCATTAGGTGGCTTGAGTTTAAATTAGTCGAGATATTTGTGTGTCCAGTCGGGACTCGGTTACGTGACAGAAAGAATGCATATTAAATATTTGATGTTGTCAAGGTAAATTGGTAACTTTATTTTTGTGAATAAGACTATAATATAATTAACATAATACATTTGAAATGTACGTGTTTACCTTTCTTTGATATACATGTACAAAGTATATGCTCATTTATAGATGGAAATTTATTTATTTTTAACTTAAACATAACAAAAGGGGGGGGGGGGGGGGGGAGAAAGTGGTTTCCGAGAACACGGCCCTAGCTAGAAAACAAAGATCTGGCCTTTTTTCTTCTTTTTTTTCAATCTATTATTTTATTTTTGTTTCTTTTTTCTTTTTCTTTCTTCTTCTTATTATTTTCGCTAAAATTCTTTACTTATTTGTTCCAGTTAGTTGCTTGTAAAAGAGCCCCATCTTTATAGAGGGAATAGATAAACAAGAAGAAAAGTTTTTTTAAAGATGTCCTCTGACATTTTGACGATCTCGGTGTTTGTGTCCTTGTTTCTGAATGCCCTTGGGGCCGACGAGACGTGCAAGTTCGAGTTCAACGTGCCCACGAACGGCGGGTGCGTGGTGCACACCAAGGAGATGGAGCTGTCGTACGAGCAGATGAAGGAGGACATCGCTAGCAGCCAACAGCGGACGCGCGCCATGGCCGAGTCGTTCACCAAGGAGATCGGCGTCCTGCACCAGAAGAGCGAGGAGCACCACGAGCGGCTGACGAAGGCAAGCCGCAGGCTGGACGACATCGAGGACTCGCTGAAGGTGCTGCCGCAGATCACGCAGGAGCTGGCCGAGGTGAGCAAGTCGCTGACGGAGACGAGGCGCACGGTCAACGCCATCCACAACGACCACGACATGTTCGGCAGCAGCATCGAGGAGCTGAGGCACAGCAGCATCAGCCAGGCGCGGAACCTGTCGGAGTTGTCCACGGAGATGTCCGAACACCGGATCGCACTCATGTCGTACGGCGTGGCCATCGACAAGATGAAGGCGGCCGAGGACACCATGAAGGGACTCGAGCAAAAGGTGGCGGAGCTCAAGCACGACCTGGTCAGCACGCGCAACGTCGTGTCCGAGCTCAACGAGAAGGTCAACTCCATGGAGACGTCCATCAAGAGCACGATTGCGGCGATGGCTTCCCTGGGCAGACTGCCGGGACTGGTGAAGAGGCTGCAAGAACAGGTGTGTGTTTTCCCTTTCTTGCTTTCTTTTTTTCCAGCAAGAACAGGTGGGTGTTTTCCTTCTTTATTTCTTTTTTTTCCAGCAAGAACAGGTTGGAGTTTTCCCTTTCTTGCTTTCTTTTTTTTTCCAGCAAGAACAGGTGGGTGTTTTCCCTTTCTTTTTTTCCAGCAAGAACAAGTGGGTGTTTTCCCTTTCTGTTTTTCCCCAGCATCGCAGCAGCATTCACTGTTTTGTAGCGCTTTAGGGCGTCCATGAACATCCCACAAATGTCCAGTCAGATTCAGGTCTGGCCATTTTGCTGACTAGATTACAGGGAACACTTTTTTGCTTTCAAAATCTCGATTATCAATATTTCTAGTCAATTGAAAATTGATCAGCAACTACTGTTTAATGTTTTAAAATTCTGTAGCGATCTCTGAAACTTGCGCAGCGAATCGCAACGCGATACTAAACAAAATGTTCCCTGGAATGAAATGTGGATATAGACATTTACTAAGCAGTCCAATGAAACACGGGCTACTTGAGAGCGTTCGTTGTCATACTGGAACTCAAAGCTGCACCGAAAAACGGCTGCGAAATGTATCCACTGTCTCGGGAAACCAGTGCCTCTTCTATCAAGCCGTATCAAGCATGTTCTGTTGTTGTAGGTTATCCAACCCCACACCATTGTACAAGCAATGTACGATAACACTCATTGCTGCAGCGCGCCAAATCTTCCATCAGCATAGTCATGATCCCGTGCTCCTAAAACGTTTAAGAGTCTGACTCAATCTCAAATAAGGAAGGAAGGAAGGAATGTTTTATTTAACGACGCACTCAACACATTTTATTTACAGTTATATGGCGTCACACATATGATTAAGGACCACACATATACAGAGGAAACCCGCTGTCGCCACTTCATGGGCTACTCTTTTCGATTAGCAGCAAGGGATCTTTTATGTGCATCATCCCACAGACATGATAGTACATACCAAGGCCTTTGTTACACCGGTTCAATCTCAAATAGCATGCAATTTCTAAGACTCTAATATTAGAGTTAGTCTTAAGGTCAAACTCTTCAAGTTTTATAAGCGCCACGCCACGCCACGTTGAACGGTCACTCGTCATTAAACATTGTACAGCGCCAATGACCGTATTGACGCATCCATTGTACGGTAAAAAAGAAAATGTGTGCTGGGCTATCATGTTGATGCCAATAACTGGTCGTCAACATTTTAACGCTGCTGCTTTTAGTTGATTGCATGCTGTCCGGTCGAGGGCGGGACGTAGCCCAGTGGTAAAGCGTTCGTTTAATGCAATGTCAGTCTGGGATCGATCCTCGTCGGTGGGCCCATTGGACTATTTCTCGTTCCAGCCAGGCCGTGGTATGTACTATTCTGTCTGTGGGATGGTGCATATAAAAGAACCCTTGCTGCTAATCGAAGAGTAGCCCATGAAGTGGCGACAGCGGGTTTCCACTCTCTATATCTGTGTGGTCCTTAACCGTATGTCCGACGCCATATAACCGTACATAAAATGTGTTGAGTGCGTCGTTAAATAAAAAATATTTCCTTCCTTTTCCTACTGTCCGGTCGTTGATTACAGTTGCGCGAATGTGTTTAGGTTCAGTCGGTAGTGTTAGATATAAGATGGGCTGTTCATGGCCATATTCACTGGTAGTGTAAACGTGATCCCTTGTGTATTTCCATTGGTATAATTATAATTTAATTTAATATCTTCGTTGTCTTGCAGATGGAACGTCGATTAGCTAAAAGACGGCGGCGCTCCATAGGTCTATCGGACACTGGAACTTAGTGACTTACAACCGGAATTATTACAGTTCAACATGCAGATTCACTTAACATTCTATCGTATTATGTGCACCCGACTGGGAATAGCACTGACCCCTGGTCACGTGTAATTTAGTTTAGTAAAGCGGAGACTTTCCACAAACATTTGGGACCTCGTATCAACGATCGCCTTCGACTTGTGTTGTTTATAATACGCAGGGCCGTACCGAGTTTAGAAGCGCCCTTTTGCAAGGTTGGAAAACAACCTATTAGTATTTTCTGGTTCTCTTTCTTTTTCGTTTTGTTTTCACTACTCTTTAGGTATTCCCTAGTTACTTTAGGTGCCTATTCCTCGTTCCAGCCAAAAAAAATATAATAACAAAAAAAAATCAAGTCTTTTTGTCATTAATTCCAGTTTGGTTGACGTAAAAAGTAAAGGGAAAGTGTTTTGGAAACAACAAATATGTTCTATTTTTATGTGCAAATTGTAAACGTGTTGGCCAAGACACCAACAAAACTGCAATACGCACCCACCAACCCTGTTCCGTGGCTCCGGACGCGTGTGCAAGAAATTGGGCAAAGGGATATAGATAGTGGTGAGCGAAGTTTCAAGGGGGTGGGGGCCGTGTTCCCCCGGAAAATACACTAGAAAAAATTAAAATTGCCTGGAGAAGCGAGGGATTTGACGCCCCAACCTCTTGACGACTGAGGCAATTAACAAAAGATTAATCAAATATTTACGACGGGTAAGTATTGCTGTTTTATGTATGTCATGACCACTGTTTTAAAATAAAAATAGAACATAATTATTTCGTTTTACACCAATCTAAACTGGAATCATCGAAAAAAAAAAAAAAACACACCCGAATGCATTAAAAATGTTTTTGCTGAAACGAGGCATTCTTTACAAGTCTCTTATTTGTCAGTTAAAACCCAATGCAGGGGGGGGGGGGGGGGGGGCTGTTATTTGTGCTACAGGCCCCACGGATCCTTAAACCGGTTCTGGTCCCCACCCCTACCTCTTTTTTTTTATTATTGCGCTTCGTTATTTTTAGACTAGGTACGGCTCTGATATGTAAAATGAGCAGGTAACATTATGTGTACATCGGAATTTCAGTGTTCAGATCACATTAAGTATAGATTCAGCCATAGATGTATTTTACGGGCTACAATTTTTGTAGGGGCGCAGGCTGGTTTTTACCCGAATTAAATAAAAATGCCCGAATCCCGGATAACATTTATTTATATTAGTCGATCTCTGGTCAGACCAGAATTGATGCGGTGATGCGACTTTTTTTTTTCTTTCTTTTTTTTTAAGCAAGGATTTTACAGAAACTTTTAGGAGGGTAAATTTTTAAAGTTGTTTTTTCCTCCCTCCATTGCCTTGGTACCCTAAATATTTCCCTTAACAGTAACACAGGGGATTCTGTACAACCCACAGGTTACTTGTACAAAAATCGACATCATAACGCGGGAAATTAAAAAAAAAATATATTGACGCGTGAGGTCAAAATGGACGCGCGCGCTGACCAAAGACGAGAAATGTATTTGGTTTGGCCTTACTACCAAACGGCTATATAGGGTTGCAAACGAATCACTACGCATTTATACATGGATTACTGATTTTGTGGGTAAAATGATGGAAATACATGGTAAAAAGGTCTCAGGTTAGCCCATTTTGGCCGAATATCTCTATCGTTTTCGCCCGAATTGGAGGTTTTGCTCCAGCATTAGTGGGACAGTTGTCCCCGTCTGGTTCGGTTATGGATTCAGCATTGAATTTATTTACCCATAGGCGTCGGAAAAGGCTAGAAATGAAGGCAGCTATTAATTTCATCTGGTGAGGATAGGGAACGCATAATCTGGTCATTTTAGTTCCAGAGTTCGGGGCCAGTCCCACCACCACGTGTCTAGCGTACGCCAAGTATTTGAAAAGTGTCGGAGAGGAGGTGGGGGCATGCCAGTGAAAGCCGGAGTTGAAATTTGAGGAACCGAACCTGTTATCGTGATCGAGGATAATGTCTTCCGACAAAATATTGTATTTAGGTGGGTATTTCCAGCCTTGTCAGAACAATAATATCGTTGACACCAAATATGTGGATCAAATCGCACTGGTACGTTTTAAAGGGTGGGGTGTCAACGGTATAACAGAAACGCGGGGAGTCATGGCCCCCGCGGCCTCTGGTGTCGAACGTCTATGTCATGAAATTGTGAACGTTTTGAAAACTCTAGTGGGTTCACTAGGTACTTGCGAACAATTTGACTGGTACGTACCACACTGGCATAGCCAGGATTTTATACTGGCGCTGTGTTGGGGGAGGGGAGTGGGGTTGGAATCACATTGTTTATAAGTTATGGGGCGACAGGGAAATGTATAACGTGTGGGGGGGGGGGGGGGATATGTGACTGGGAGCAGAACCGGTTTGCGGGGCCTGTAGCACAAATAACAGCGGCCCCCTTCCCAGAATATATATTTTTCAACCCCCTCGGGGAGAGGGGGAAAATGACCTGGGCAAAATAAATGTACACATCACCGCGGATCCCCCTGAAGCGCGGGGCCCATAGCACGTGCTATATGTGCTACTTGGATAAACCCGCTCTGATGGGGGTGGGGCTTGCCCCTATGATGAACCCCCTCTGGCTACGCCAGTGTGATATAAAATCGTCTTCTTCGACATGGAAAGATATGCCAACTGGAACCTAAAGACACAAAATTGTCCAATAAGATCAGATGAATCTTCACTGGAGAAGCGACCACTCTCCAGACTAGTGTTTATATGTTCCAGTAGTCAGATCTAACCAAAGCCAGTATGGTCGTGTGGCTAGACTTGTAGCTTACACAGGGCTCGTAGTGGTCTTTAAATTCCTTGAAAGTCTAAGAATTTGAGGGGGGGGGGGGGGTATTTTTAGGTCTTTGAATTGTATTAAAAGTCTTTAAATTCTCATAAATCATAGCCAAAGCAATGATGCTATCTTTTACAGCTGCATGCACTTGATATTTTCCAGTTACAAGGCTTAATCTGTCATGATGCTTGTAAAAAAAACCAACTCAATTTTTGGCCATGGACAGCAACGTAAACGAACTGATTTGGTATTTTTTTATCGCATTCTATTTTCTTTGACCGCTGTATAAAAGTATTTGAAAATGGCAGGTAAAAGTCTGTGAATTTGTTTGGTCTTCAAGGCTATGAACCCTATTACACAGCTAGCATACATCTGACGGCACTATAAAACTTGAGGTAACGTTTTAAAGAAGTAAATCTACGTTTTCATGTGTACGTTTTCCGTGAATTATCGAAAAAACGTGTCTGCCATGTATGTATGTCTGCGTTTCCATGCTACCCACTGACCGTGTGTCGTACGTGTAGGTGGATTTGGAATAGCTTTTCAAGCGATTACTCACGGAATCTCACAAGAAATTACGTCGTACGAAAGAAAGCATCATCGTCAATATGGGCAAGACGACAAAACTGATCGATGTCATTCGTTATCACGGATGGTTAAAATTGGTTAAACCAAAATTCGTTCTAGTGTGAGTCCTGAACTTTACGCTTCGCGACGAAGTCATCAAGACACAAAATGTCGATTTGTGCGAAATGAATGAGCGGAGACCTGCAAACTGACTTGGCAGAACGCCGACTCGACCAAGATTCTGACTAACAAGAGGGAGCAGGGGCGTTGCCCCCCCCCCCCTCTAAACATGAATGTAATACACCACACCACCCTCCCCCCACCCCCTCCATTACTGACATCTTTTACTTTTTATGGAGAAATGAACACTAGACGTTCGGGACACTTGTTGAGCGAGTCATTAAATAAACATTTCCTTCCTTTCTTCGAGACACTTGGGAGGCTTCATGTTTCGGGGAAAAGTGCGAACCACCCCTCTCTCCCACTCCCACGAAACGCGTGTTATAGTTCAAAAAGGTCATAGGAACTCACAGAATTTGTAAATGCCATTTTTCAGGTCTAGAAAGTCGTGAAAAAAGAAAGAAAATTGGATGAGCATTATTCTTCTCGTTTATAATAACACAAAGGGGCCATCCATAAAATACATACGCTCCGGGGAGTGGGGGTATTCGGGCATTACGCACGGAAAGAACAAGGGCGAGGAGGTTCGCCGACAGAGTTCAAACAAGAATTATCGTTGTAAATGTATTGCAACCAAAGCTCTAATTAATTTTGTATCCGATGTACTTTTCAGCGTGGGTGACAGATGTACATTGGGGGGGGGGGGGGGGGGGGGGGGGGGGGGAGTTAAATTATCAAATCTAGAAAAGGTGTACATGGGGAGGGGATGGGGGTTACAAAAGTCCACATTTTGTACGTAGGCCCTACGTACTATATATAGGTCCAAAAAAGATAGCACAATTTGCATTAAAACATTTAATATTGTGTTGGTGATTGCAGAAAAATCCTTTAAAAAAAAAGGGTCATGGAAAATGCTTTAAAAAGTCGAGGAATTTAGTCGAGAACAAAATGTACGAATCCACTACACTACATGCCATAGTGCATGTATATACACAGACCTCAAAGGTCAAATAGAAAGGTAATATCACGACAAATACACAGGATGGATGCGTTTCCAGGTACAAATGGATGCATACACTGTCTAACAATGTTTTTTTTCTCGGCAACAGAAAATGTCATCGGTATAATAAATGTTACAACACGGAAGCTTCAAAGAAACGGAATGTCATTGTTTAAAGAACAGTGGATCCTGTAATAAACTTTATCTACCAAGATAATAAGCAGGATTACAGTTGTAGATATCCGGTGTTGGGCGTTTATTTTCTCACATAAGAAATTTCCTAACTGCGTATCTGGTTTATGTGTCATCCCAGTGATAATGAGTTTTGGTTTGTCGCTAACGTTTTAGTAAAGTTTTATTTTGTTTAACAACACCACTGGAACACACTGATTAAGTAATCATCGGCTATTGGATGTCAAACATTTGGTAATTCTGATTCGTAGTCATCAGAGGAAACCATGCAGCAAGGGATCTTTTATATGCACTTTTCCACAGAGAGGAAAGCACATACCACGGCCTTTGACCAGTTGTGGTGCACTGGTTGGAACGAGAAAAATCCAATCAGTTGAATGGATCCACTAACGTTCTATTAGTACTAGATTGGATTTTATGCAACACGTTAAATCGAATGACCATACAGGGAACACGTCAAAATAGTATATACAAACATTTAGCGGGGAAAAAAAGAAGAAAAAACCCGTTTGGTTTAACGTATGCCAGGAAACGAATAAAGGAAAGGAATGTCGGGCGCGTGTGCAGGGGTGGGTGAGTGTATTTCGAGGGTCGAAACCCTTGCATACTCGACAATGTTTTTGGGTTTTTTAATACATATTCCTGGGGAAGATGTCTCGACTCACCTCCTAAACTTCGTTCACTGCAGTCTAGATCCACCCTTGCTAACATTTCTGCACACGCGTATGAATGCATTTTCAATGACACCAAATCTAAGTTTAATTGACAGCTATTACTGGAAGTCAAGAAGTTAATTGCGAAACCGAAGTCCGATGTGTGTCAAAAACCATATGGGTTACTAGCCAGGGTTTCTGACAGAGGATAAAACGGGTATGGCGCCATACCCAAAATTTCTTGCAGATGTTCTTTTTTAAGTTAACCTTTTGACAAAATGAATTACGCTTATCATTACTATATGATTTTCTTAACCCTAACCTTAAACTCCCGTTTGACCCTCAAGTACTCCAGTCCAATATTTTTTCGTGGAGACCTTAGCTGTAATGTATTACACAAATTCCAAAATGATGATAGTCTGGTAGAGATCAGGAGGGTGACTGTCAGTTAAGAGTTTATTTATCTTTCTTCCTTTAACCTCTCACATTCCTAATTATGCATGTTTTTTCCCCCCTTTTTTTCGTATCTGAATGACATTTCACTATTTGTCTTATTTAAAAACTATTTTCAGCACAACTCTTGAGAATACTTAAGAATACCTAGCCCCTCCCCCCACCTCCAAAGCACCATTGATCTAGCTGAAGACCCTCTGTTGCCGTGTTCTGGTTCCTTTTTCACACACGCCCTCCTAGCCAATTAGTTTAGGCTTGATTAAGCCCCGATAGGACATTGCAATGACAGCAAGAGAGTATTTTTACATGCCCCTATGCCACTAAGGTTTCAGGCATGTTCGTCCCGGGTCTAGTCTCTGGATAGCCAGTGGTGTGGCCTAGGACAGAAGCTATGACAGTAAGCAGTCGTGAATCATTTTCTGACAAGTGCTGGCACAATGTTCACAAATATAACATGACATATTCTGCACTCTGTATCATTCCCTAATGGTGCAACCCCTGCAATTAAGAAAATGTCCACAGCATAAAAACATGCCATTGAAAAAGAAAAAAAAACACCACTGGAGCACACTGATTAATTAATCATCGGCTATTGGATGTCAAGCATTTGGTAATTCTGACTTGTAGTCATCAGAGGAAACCTGCTACATCTTGAATATAGTTTGAGGCAAACAAATGCCATGGAGAATTAAAAACTCCATGGCTTTGCCAATTGCCGTGGGAAATTGCAGGGGTTGTGGTGGAACCCAGTTATTATTCACTAGTTAAAGATTTTGTTTTGTTAATGACACTAAGATATCACATTGATGTATTATTAATCATTGGCTACTGGATTTCAAACATTTGGTAATTTTTGTCAATACATTTTTCCATTGGCAGTAAGGGATCTTTTACATACACTTTCCAACAGACAGAACAGCACATACCACAGCCAGTGATATACCAGTCATGGGTCACTGGCTGGGATGGAAGAAAAAAGAAGCCCAACAGATGTCTTTCACAAATATACTTTTTATACATTTTCATTTTCACCAGATTCTGGTGTTCACCTTATTGACAGTCAAATATACGATGTCTCAGCAACACATGTGGTTTCAACACAACTTGAAGACAAGTTCCTCACTGAATGCTTTGTGCTGTGTGGTCTGTACCCAGCACGAGGTATTTTTTGTTTTTGTTTTTGAACACTGAAAACGTGACTGAAGTAGATCTTAATGCCACTCTCTTTAGAATTCTTGAATCTGTGTTAAAGGGTTAAAATTGTTATTAACTAAATTCCGACAATTTTTTCCAGGATTTCCATGACCTACATGAACCCTGCATTAGTATATCTTACATGAGTAATAATGGTGAACATTCAGTATGAACAGTCATTTTAAAGTTTTGTAACTTTTGTTTTGATAAAGGATAGCTGGTCACAGATAAAACCTGCCTAGAATTCAGCGAATGATGCCAACATTGGCGAACAATTTGGCCAGTTCCCGATGTGGTCATTTGTTTTAATATAGGGGCAGGACTTAGCCCAGTGGGATTGATCCCCGTCAGTGAGGCCATTGGGCTATTTCTTGTTTGAGCCAGTGCACCACAACTGGTATATCAAAGGCTGTGGTATGTGCTATCCTGTCTGGGATGGTGCATATCAGAGATCCCTTGCTGCATTAGAAAAACAAATATAACGGGTTTCCTTTGATGACGTGTCAGAATTACCAAATTTTTTACATCCAATAGCCGATGATTAGTTAATCAATGTGCTCTAGTGGTGTCGTTAAATAAAACAAACTTTTTCAGTTTTAATGTGAAGCACCTCAACCAGTCTAGCAAACATGTTTTTCTGCATCGTCTTTTTGAACGCAGCCGTGGTTTTGGTTGGATCTACATTAATTCATTTCGACTTATTTTCGTTCAAGCATGCTGTCCTGGACACACACCTCAGCTATCTGGGCTGTCTGTCCAGGACAGAGGGTTAGTTGTTAGCGGTTACTGAGAAAGAAGAGGGTATAGTGGTCTTACACCTACCCATGGGAGCCGGTACCGGGCTGCGAATCCGGTACCTACCAGCATTA
Source organism: Gigantopelta aegis (assembly GCF_016097555.1). NCBI lineage: Eukaryota > Metazoa > Mollusca > Gastropoda > Neomphalida > Peltospiridae > Gigantopelta > Gigantopelta aegis. The sequence continues at coordinate 14,857,203 of NC_054700.1, read as the reverse complement.
TGTCCAAGGCCGGTGGTTGGATCTACTAACAGAGACTTACAAACTGGAGTGGCACTTCTTTACATTTGAGAAATTAAAAAATATATATAACATAAATTCACACTTTTTAGAATATTCATCGCTTATAAAACAGCATTAAGGCATTTATAAATAAAGCAGACGTTAGAAATGGCCACTTTACATTGCTAACTAATCCTGTATTTCCGGTAAAATTTAATATTATTCTTAAAAGTCAAACAGGTATTAAAGACATGTATAAACTATTAAATCACAAAATTATTACACCAGCATCACAAATAAGATGTAGAAACCAAGGTTTTGCTTTTGACTCAAAAGAATGGGGAAACTATTATAGAGTGCCTTTTATAAGTCTCAGAGATAAAAACTTTGATATGGTTTCAATACAGAATTATACACCAGATACTAACAACTAATACTTTTTTTTACATAAAATTAAATACATAGATACTAATGAATGTACGTTCTGTGGCAGTTCACCAGAAACATTAACACATTTATTTTACTATTGTAATAAAGTGACTGATCTGTGGCATGCTGTTGTAAATTGGATTTTAAACAAAAAAGGAATTCGAATAAAATTAAATAAAACAATTATTTTATTTGGACAAATAGGCGATATAAAAGACATATTTATAAACTGGCTGTTAATAAACATTAAATATTATATATACAAGACAAAAATGGAAGAAAAAAGAAAAAAATATAATAGCTGCTCAAAACATTTTACAAAATAAATACAAAATAGAAAAATATATTCTTTTTAAAAACTGTAAATATGAAGAGTATAATTCAATCTGGGCACCATGGAAATGACTCTTCTGTCAAGAAAGTAATTTGATGGAAGATAATAGAAACAATTATCAAGCGAGCGCTTGACGTGAATTTTGACATTATTACTTATCACTATAATTACCTACTTTTTAAACACTTTCTTTCTAAACTTATATATTTATTTTATGTCCCCATTACATCAACCAGCCTATTTAAATATATTTCTATTACTGTAACTAGTCATTTATAATACTACTATCTACATGTACATATGCATTAATATTAAATATATCACCATGTACATTATTTGTATAAGTATTACTATTACTATAATCAGCATACTACCACAAAGTGTATGTACTTCCAGTATTTAGCATGTATAATCTAATTCATATTCTGTGAGGCGATGAATCAGGGCACCCCAACCCTGGCATGTCAAAATGAGCTGGGGACAATAAAAAACTAAATAAATAAAAAATAAAAAACTGGAGTGGCATTAAGAATTAGATCTATTTCAGTCAGACTGAAAGACTTGGTGTCAAGTCCCTGGCTGTTTGTCATCGATGTCACCTACATTCATGTCAGTGTCCATACACAATGGAGTGGCATTAAGAATTAGATCTATTTCAGTCCCATTGAAAGACTTGGTGTCAAGTCCCTGGCTGTTTGTCATCAACATCACCCACATTCATGTCTGTATCAGTGTCCATGTACTTTTCACGGATGTCTTTTATCTTCTCGTACTCGAACTCTGCACCCATTGCACAAGACAACATCGCCTGAATGTTTCGCTCCTCGCTGTCGCCGAAAATAAAACCGTTGGCTTTGTCAATCACACGTGTTACACGCAAAACACTCTCCTTGTCCTGGAAAACATTTTTAAAAAGAGAAATGTTAAATTTGTTTTATCGATACCAACATTTTAAAAAATTAATTTAATAATATTAATTGAAAAACATACACATACTAATACAGACTTAGCCCAGGTGTGTGTGTGTGTGTGTGTGTAGCATGGGATACATTTAAAAAAACATTAAGTGGGAGGGAGAGGTGTTTGTCTCGAGTTACATATATTAATGTTCTCAATGTACAGTAAAACACCAGAAGAAGAAGAAGTTTGTTTTGTGTAAGAAAAGTCGAGAACTGTGTTTAATTCTCGACAAACATTTCAACGTAACGGTAGTTTCGTTTTCAAACGTAAACCAGGCAATGCATTCCGGACTTCCGTGTTTCATTTTCTCGTAATGAACTGCATCTATGTTTGCGCGCACTTGTGTAATCGCACCGATACAATTTCAGAATGTCAACGTTAAAAGTAGTAGTAACAGGAATTCAATTTTAACTTTTATATACATATAGTTGTGGTAACCTATAGGTTACCAGGCTATATTTTGTGGCAACCTGTAAATGGGTTACCAGACACAATGCTTATTTTGATGCCTGCATATAGTCTTAGAGAGGAAACCTGCTACATTTTTCCATTAGTAGCAAGGGATCTTTTATATGTAAAATCCCACAGACAGGATAACTCAAACCACAGTCTTTGATATACCAGTCGTGGTCCACCAACTGGGATCGATCCCAGATCGACCGCGCATCAAGCGAACACTTTACCACTGGGCTACGTCTCGCCCCTAGTAAAACACCAAGTTATATTCTACACCGAGACTGAAGACTAAATAATGTCAACATTCTTAGCACTGTCTTATGAAACGTAATATACCAGTTACCTGCAAACAAATTTGCGAAACTTTAGTTTTATGGACAAACAAAACAACAAAACAACAAATCATACCTGTATGTTGAGGGCAACAAAAGAAACCAAGCTGTAATTTTCAATAATCCCAATGAGGGCCTCGTTAAGTTTTTTGTATTTCTGCAAAAATTTATCATCCTGCAATAGATAAGAAAACCTCACTAAGCTTTTCAAATTAGTCATATACTGAATGTACTTACATGAGATTTTAACAGTATTTATCTTTACTAGATTACCACTTGGTTACAATACATTAAAGGCATATTGTCACAGACCACTGACCTATTTGATGGTCTAACAAAGTATTACATGAACAAAAATAATTTGATCTGTCCCTAAGTGTACTTTATTCAACCATGTTCATAACCACCATACTCCATTAATTAATAGTATTTTGTAAAATTAATTGAATTATGGCCATGGTCCATAATTAAAAAACTAAAATTGCCGAGAGGGTTGACATGGATTTCCCTCCATCATGGTTCAGTTACGGTGACGCGATAGCTAGATTTGGTTTCCAACAATTAATATAATTTTTATTTATTATCCATTTTTAGAGTAATAAGGTCCTTAAATCCGTGACAGTATGCCTTTAAGCTAACTCAGTATTTAATACATCAAGTAAAATGTTTTTAGATACATTATACTTGAAATGAAACAAATATCCAATGTCAACCTATTGCAGTGGTTAATACAAGTAGCTGCCTAAATACATCTGTTCCTCTGTAGAAAGATATTTCATATTATGTATTTTGCGAGATAGGATAGCACATACCACACCTCAAATATACCAATTAAAAATATATCATCTACATTAATTTTCTTAAATGTAGTAGGCCTTTCTTCAATATTCTTAGGCTATACTCACGTTAAAAAAAGTTACTTTCCTTTTAAAAAATGAGAGGAAAAAAAAAAAAAATGTGTTATTTAACGACACACTCAACACATTTTATTTACGGTTATATGGCGTCAGACATATGGTTAAGGACCACACAGATATTGAGAGGAAACCTGCTGCCGCCACTACATGGGCTACTCTTTCTGATTAGCAGCAAGGGATCTTTTATTTGCGCTTCCAATAGGCAGGATAGCACAAACCATGGCCTTTGTTGAACCAGTTATGGATCACTGGTCGGTGCAAGTGGTTTACACCTACCCATTGAGCCTTGCGGAGCACTCACTCATGGTTCGGAGTCAGTATCTGGATTAAAAATCCCATGCCTCGATTGGGATCCGAACCCAGTACCTACCAGCCTGTAGACCGATGGCCTAACCACGACGCCACAGAGGCTGGTCAAACTGAGAGGAAGGCTAGTACACATGTATTTTACTAAGCATTATGTCTTAAAAAGTTTTTTTTTTAAATCACGGCAACAGACTGGTACAGGCACTTACACATACATGTATTACAGACCTCACACGAGGGAGGCAAAGTGAACAAAAAATGTGCTTTGTTCAGTCTCAATTTGCCCTGTCAATGACAATCAGGCGTAATCAATATCACCTTGTAAAAATAATGACCCCTTGCACTGTAAACAGTCGTGGATGAATGGTGAAGAACTTGACAACCAGCTATTCATAAATAATAATTAAGTGTTATGTATCTGAGAATTTGGGATATTTTGTACACACTTTCTGACAGATAGGACAGGACGTTATTTGAATAGAATGACACAACAGGCGTAGATCCCGGATTTTTTAATAGAGGGGGCCCAAAAACCTCTTGTAATTTTTGGGGGCCCAAAAAACCTTTTGTAGTTTTTGAAAATAGAATTTAAAGGTCCTTGACAGGTGGATGGGATAACTTTGCATTTTTGTTTATTCTGTAAAATATATTGTTTCATCAAAAATAGGGGGGGGGGGGGGGGGGCTTGGCCCCTTGGGCCCCACTTGAAACCGTGCCTGCACAACAACGCGGGTACCTGAAGCTGGTCGAGGATGTAACTCAGGTCGAGAACCTCCGTATAAAAGTCAAGGTTGAATGCCAGCTTCCCGTACTTCTCTATCAGGTCGGCTTTCGACAGGACGTTCACGTGAGGCAGTTCTATCTGCAGCATCGTCAACAGCGACGTGAGGAGGACTGAGATGAACTTGCCAGGGTCGTTGCAGTAGTGCGAGTCGACAAGATGCACGGCCACCAGGCGGTGGTCCCACCTGACCAACTGCTGCAGCATTGTCTTCACGGAGCCATGGTGGGTGTACAGCTCCACTTGGCCCGGGAAGTCAAACAGCAGGTACTTGTCCTTCACCTTCTCCAGCTGGGCCTGCAGCCAGTCCAAGTTCTTCTCCAGGTACTCCATGCAGTAGATGAGTCCCCCGTTCGGCCCCAGTTTGAGGTTGTCCATCACGTCCGATAAGGTGATCAGGTCCGATATGTCCACGGCACATTTGTATGGAAGGTTGTCATTGGCTGGGTCTAGATTCACCACGGCAACATCGCGGCCCAGACCAGTCAGAAAGTCCGACATTCCAGCACAGTATGTGGTCTTCCCAGACCCGGGAGGACCAATCACCACTTGACCGAACAGCATGGCTTATTGTGGAAATTCAACAATGAGTAACTGCAACAAAAAAAAGAAAAAAGAATGTAAAACCAAACTTTTTTTTTGAAGTTGGTCTCCCAAAAATTTGGTAAAATAATTTCATGTAATCATTGATAATAATGGTGGATTTCTGCAGATTTGGAATTTTAATAAATAATTTGGTGAAATGTTCTGTTTACCCACAGCTAACCGATCTCCTCCTCACCTCAATGTGTGTGAATCAGTAACCAAAAAATAAACCAAATAACAAAAATCCGACGAGCACTATTATTAGACTAACATAGATTTGGGATGGGTTGTAGCCCAAAGGCTCATTAGGTTGGTCTAGGATTGACACACACACCCCCACCACCACCCCCAAATCAGTTGGCTCATTAAGCTATTTATGGTTCCAGCCAGTGTTCTACAACTGATTTAAAATTAACAACAGCTGCGGTTTGTACCATCCGATCTGTTGGATGATGCATATATATGATATAAAAGATCCCTTACTGCTGAAAGAAAAAGTTTATTTTGTTTAATGACACCACTAGAGAACATTGGTTTATTAATCAAATATTGGCTAATGGAATTGAAAACATTTGGTAATTTTAACATATATTCTTAGAGAGGAAACCCGCTATATATTTTCCATTAGAAGCATTATCTTTTATATGCACTTTCCAACAGACAGGATAGTACATACCACAACCTTTGATATACCATTTGTGGTACACTTGTTGGAACAAGAAAACTGAAATAATCTAGCCTTTAGCACTGGGCTACATCCCGCACAATCGAAAAGGTATCCCATGGAATGGCAGAGGCTTGTTTCCTCTCTCATTACGATTATCTGTGTGGTCCGTAATTATATGTCTGATGCAATATAACTGTAAATAACATGTTGAGAGTGTCATTAGAATATAGTCAATACTTTCCTTAATATGCAGGGTGAGTTGCTTCCCTCTATTTAACAAATTTAAGATAACGACAAAATGTTTTATGTGGTTGTTGGAAGATTTATTTTGTTAATAATGATGCAAATACTTCAATCGGGATTTAGTGAGTACGGTAGGTTATACATTTTCTGTGTCCATTTGTTGCACTATTTCAGTTGAGAAACGGTTGAAGCATGGAAGCACAAGTTTTGAATGAATCCGGGTCGTTTCGCCCGTATTCCTATTCGCCCCCAAGTCGTTTCGCCCTTATTCCCGTTCGCCCCGAGTCATTTCGCCCTTAGAATGAGTCGTTTCGTCCTCCATTATGAGTCGTTTCGCCCCTATGTATTGGGGTGGTCCGAAACAAAATGTGGACAACTACAATAAATTTATTTTTTCGTTAGATTTTACCCCCATTTTGTCCAGACAGAAATCTTGAAAAAAACAATGGCATGGATTCCACATACTAGATGATAACCATGTCACCTGTATCGACTTCGCTGAGATCGCATAGGGCAAAAAGCATGTAATTTTGTGCCGGCTTCCATTTTGACTTTTTATGGAATATTCTACAAGAGGGGTGAAAGGATATGACTTAATCTAACAACCGTTGAATGTAATAACATGTTATGATATATATGCAAATGTGATGACATCATATTATTTTATTATTATTAATATTATTTGATTGTTTAAAGATACCACTAGAGATCATTGATTTTATATTAATATTTTAGAGTCTTTCACCCCTCTTGAAGAGAATTCCATAAAAAAACAAAATGGCAAACAGCAGAAAACTGCATGTATTTTGCCCTAAACTGGCTCTAACGAGAACAGACATCGATATGTTATGTTAAAAACTGTTTAAAAAAGCACAAAACATGCATTATTTTAAAACATTTTAATAACAAAATATGCATTATTTTAATAACAAAGACAACAACAATGCCATATATAGCATGATACAACAAGCATTTTTTAAATGTAAACTGAAGCAAATGGACCTTTTAATACTTCATCAGCATAGATGTAAACATGACACGTCAATGGATTTTACAGAGGCCAATTTCGCAAATTTGCAAAAAAGCGCCCCCCCCCCCACACACACCAAAGCACTTTATAACTAAGTACTTATTAATATAAAATACATCAGGCCCGTAGAAACTGGGATGGTGTGAGGGGAGCGGTTCTTTAAAATATTGCACATAATAACATACATATAAATGGTGTTTATGGTTGATAAACATAAACATGAGGGCGAAACGACCCTGTATAGAGGCCGAAACGACCCGGTATGGGGGCGAAACGACACGGGGCGAAATGACACAGGGCGATCGGGAATAAGGGCGAAACGACCTGATACCGTTTTGAATACCAGCTATATATAGGGTTAGTTCACCAAGGTAAACATCTACGGTCCGTTTTTTAACATTTTGACATTTATTGGACCCGGCACAGCAATAAACATCACAATAATAAATATCGTGCCGGAGACGTTTATCTTGATGAACTATATATAGGGTATGTAACAATATTCGGACGTAGAAAGAACCACACATTCTACGTTTCTTCGGACTAAATAATAATAAATATCGTGCCGGAGACGTTGGCATGAGTTCGACCCGTACCCCCCTTCCAATGGTTTGGGTAGTTTTACTTTTAGGGATAGGGTTAGGTTTAGTCTTTTCGTTAAAAGCCCAGAAAACCGGGGCCAGTGTATAGTACTCTTAAAATTTACACAAAACACGACGTACACATAAGTGAAAAACATTGACCAAACCAAGAACTGTCTATAAAATGCACGTCAGCATTGATCCAGTCTTTTAATCAAAACTTTATCTCTTCTGTCAATGGGGGTGGCCATTTTGATATTGTGTGTTGGAAAATCCCTCCATCTCTTTTGCTTTTTTTTTTTTGTTACTGATGTTTATTACTTTTTTAATCTTCTACAATATTCGGACACTATTAAAATTACATTTGATGTTTAATTTACATAAAAATTGTTGTTTTGTTTCTTATATGCTAGTGGTTTAAATGAAACAGTAAATTAATAAGAATCAGTCGACTGCTTTGAATCCACATAATACACCTCGATTATTTGGACCTGAGTTTTTGTATATTGTGGCCTCGTTGCTGGTTGAAAGTAAATAATTATAAAGACTAGTCATTTGATCTCGACAAGAATATGGCGTTGATGTTTACAGCGACTCCAAGGTTTGTTACAAGTCATTAGTAAGAAAAGGGCGTCGTTCATGTTATTTACTTGTTCTTTTCCTCATTTAAAAAACATAGCCAAATTTGTGTATATCGTGAATGGTATAAGAATTAACGTGTTGCCGCCCACAAAACTAAATTGACTGGAGTGAAAACTCGTAGCGTATGCGGACCAGTCTAACGTGAAAGATACGGATCAGCTACTCCGAAATCGGACCTACAAGATGCAAGGGCGGAGCTAGCATTTTGTAAAGGGGTGTTACAAAATTCTAAGCCATGAAAGTTTGAGTTTGCAAGATCTATAGGGAGATTTGGAGGCATATTTGGAAGATTGTAATATAAAGTTAAAAGTTTGTTTTGTTTGACAAAACCACTAGAGCATATATCAGCATATTGATATATATAAATCAATGGCTATTGGATGTCAAACAGTTGGTAATTTTGACACATAGTCTCAGAGGGGAACCTGCTACAATTTTCCATTGGGAATGGGAAAATTGTTTAACGTGCACATTCAGAGCAAGCTGTTGTAGCGCACGCCTGTTCTGGGAACAGGTACTGGCCTCAGCCGGTTCCTCCGTCCAGGACAGGAAAGGGTTGGGGTGGGTGAAAGAGGGACCACCTGCACTGTCATCTGCAAGGGAGCACCAGCAGTGCAACCGTAGTAGCTAACAGGCAGGGAGTGGTATGGTGCTATGTAATTTGAAATGTCCCATAGGATTTAAGCCAAATGGAATGAGTGTGCATTTTGATAAAGGAAGTTTGTCGCAATTTTGATGGCCGTTCTAAATATAAAAGGTAGGGAGCTACGTATAGGTTTGGAAATTAGTAGGCCGAGAGTAGCTCGTAGTTAAGACCTACGGATGATGAGGTGTTTCCCTAGGTTGCCCATTGGGCCTGATCTCTTCTGAAATTTTCCATTAGTAGCAAGGATCTTTTTTATGGGTTGCTAGTCACTTTGTACCATGGTCATTTCATACCATAGTCATTTCATACCTAATTTGGTCGTTTCATACTCTGGTCATTTCGTACCATTGCAAAAAGTAATTTCGTACCTTGGTCATTTCATACTCTGGTCATTTCGTATCATTGTGAAACGTCATTTCGTACCCTAGTCATTTCGTACCTTATAACTTGTCAGAAAATATTTTTAAAAAGGCTCACAAGAGGGCCCCCCCCCCCCCCCCCCCCCGGTTCCTCCTATGGGCCTGAATACCAAATATGGCTCTTGTCAAGTAAAATGGTATTTGACAGGTATTATGAGTATCAATAACAATATGCTGCAAAATAACATTTACTGAATTTCAAACTGTCTAAATAAACTAAAAAACCCCAAAACAACACTGCTTTTATGCTATGGTTGATTTGTTTTCTATATACTGGTATGAAATGTCTAGGGTACGAAATTACTTTTCACAATGGTACGAAATGACTAGGGAAAGAAATGACCAAGCAGCATGGTACGATATGACTAGCCTGGTACAAAGTGACTATGATTCTTTACAAAATAACACATACCGCAGTCTTTAATATACCAGTCGTGGTGCACTGGCTGGAATGAGAAATGGCCTAATGGGCCCACCAATGGGGATTAATCCTAGACCGACCCGCATCAGGCAAGCACTTTATCACTGGGCTACATACCACCCCTTTGATACAAAGATGCTCAGAGATGTGTTTTTCATGGCAGTTTAGTGTTTTAAAACTTTTATATTGGGATGTAGAATGTAAAAATAAAACAAAAATTTACTAAAAAGGGACCCGTCCTGGATCCACCAATGGGTGTTTCCTCTTGTTTAGGGTCTATACTGAGGATGGTAAAATATCTGCCTGCTCCCATCCACTTTAAATTTTAGGGGTGTCCCTCTTGATATTCATAGATAGAGAGCACCGGGTTGGTATCTTTAGGGTCAGGAGGGTTAGGATGCGGGATTGCGTGTTCTCGTTCCAGCCAGTGCTCCACAACTGGTGTAACAAAGGCCGTGGTATGTACTATCCTGTCTGTGGAATGGTGCATATAAAAGATCCCTTGCTGCTAATCGAAAAGAGTAGCCAATGAAGTGGCGACAGCGGGTTTCCTCTCTCAATATCTGTGTGGTCCTTAACCATATGTCTGATGCCATATAACCCGTAAATAAAATGTGTTGAGTGCGTCATTAAATAAAACATTTTCTTCCTTCCTTTTCTCTCATTCCAACCAGTGCACCACAACTGGATAAAAGCCATGGTATTTGTTTTCTTGTCTGTTGGAAAGTGAATATAAAAGATCACTTGCTGCATTAGAAAAATTGCAGCAGGTTTTCTGTAATGACTACGAGTCAGAATTACCAAATGTTTGATATCCAATAGCTGATGATTAATCAATGAGCTCTAATGGTGTTGTTAAACAACATAAATTTCTTCTTTTTTAGCTTTAGGGTTAGGTTCCCCAAAATCAAAGGTAGGGAAGCAATTGATCACTCCCCTTAATTTTTTTCGTGAGGTCGGGTAATCAATTTTGGTGGATACAACTTTAAGATACTAGTAGTACCTTTAAAACATGTTGAGGTGTTGTTATCAATGTTTTTTTGTGAGGTCAGGTAATCAATTTTGGTGGATGCAACTTTAAGATACTAGTAGTACCTTTAAAATGTGCTGAGGTGTTGTTATCAATGTTTTTCAGCATCAAGAAAGCTGTGGCTTTGATCAATGATCTTGAGTCGTCCAAGTTTCCATTACTTCTGTCCAGAATAACCCAGAAACTACATCTGAAGGTATTGTTCATTCACAATGTGTGTGTGTGTATGTGTATGATGTGTGTGTGTGATGTGTGATGTGTGTGTGTGTGTGTTGGTGGAGTAGGGAGGGCTAACATGTTTAGCTGCTGTGTGTTGATGTAAAACTATTTTTCACTTAAGTTTCTTTAGAAAAACCAAACTACTTTATTACTGACTCAGACTGTTTTAAGCAAAAAAGACAGTTTTGAGACATATACGTACATGTATTCAGGCACTGTTGGAAAGGTTTATGACTATTGTTTCAAGTCAACAAGACATTGGTTTTGAGACATGCTAACACTAGTAACAGATACAATATTCAAAATGAAGGCATTGCTGTAAAGAAAAAAAGCACATACTTCCATTTTATCTAATTGTGAACAGAAGAGGCATAAAAGAGACCATAATGACCATCAATAGCAGATATGAAAATATAGTTACGTTTTTAGTTACGGTAATAAAATAATAACACCGGTTAGTAATCTATAAGCTATGATCTTTTATTTCCACCGGGGGGGGGGGGGGGGGGGGGGATTTAGCTCAGTCAGTAGAGTTCTCACTTTTAAGGTGACATTTGCAGCAAAACATGACTAAAATGTTATTTTGCTGCATATAGACATATTTCAAATGGGCAAATGTTAAGTACTGACAGATAATGTACATGTACACCAGGGCCCCGTTCCACTAAGCGATCTTAGCCCTAAGATCACCGTAAGTGCATAACTACCATATGTACTTAAGGTGATTGTAGCACTAAGTTCGCTTCGTGGAACGGCCCAGATGTATACATTTTGCCATTGTTGAGGACCTTTACCAACGACATAAAAGTGCCATCGGTGATGCTCTCTACCTGCAATTTATATTTCAACGGAGGCGATTGCCGTCGGCGCATCGCTAAGTTCTAGTCCTGCAGTGCACCGTAACTGGTCAACGGCTGTGGGGAAGTGCATGTAAAAGATCCCTTGCTGCATTTGGCAAAACTCTGGCGGTTTTCCATCTGTCAGAATTAACAAACGTTTGACATCCAATAGCCAATGATTAATTCATCGATGTGCCCTAGTGGTGTCGTTAAACAAAAACAAACTTTAACTTTTATTTCTGCATACCGTAATTGCACTTGCAGGGACTGTGTTTGACAAATGTTTGAGAAAGTCATAGCACTCAAAGAAACTTTGGCTAGTGCCCTGTGTATTATAGTAACATACACGTAGGTGAATATTTACGCAAGTCATGACCGAAAAGACACTAGTCGACAACAGTGAAACTTTTGCTCTCTTTTTTTTCTTCAAATTTTTTATTATTGATATTTTTAGTCAGTTGAAAATTGATTACCGTAGTAACTACTGTTTAATGTTTTAAAATTGTGTAGCGATCTCTGAAACTTGTGTAGCGATCTCTGAAACTTGTGTAGCGAATCGCAACATGATACCGAACAAAATGTTCCCTGGGACATTCCCTGCTAGTGAATTTTTTTAGTCCCACTAATTGACAGTTATTTATACTTAGGTTGTACTATTAATACACACATGGCTTCACTTTAGTCAAGCCTTGTAAATGAGTGGTAATAAATAAATCTTATAGTATTATATTGGAGCTCTCTGCTTACCGGATAAAATATTAGAACAAAACAGTCTTGATGGAAATAAACAAGCGGAAATTGGATTAAAATACTCTTAATTTAATGTGGATAGTGTCAGTAAAATTAGAAAGTACATATGCTCTTAAAAAACCCAGTAGGGGAACCTGAAATATTAAAACATACATTTTGACCACAGACGTCCTAGTAAAGAACATTCAAGTCCGTTTATCAACACACCGAAACACATTCCATAGTTTGCACATGCATTACACAGTTGCCCCGTACACGTGTGGGGTGTCATTCTCGATTTTGACAATTTCCAGGAAGGTCCATTAATCACTGTGGAACATTATTTCTGTCAATCTTTTCATTCTGTTGATCATACAGTTGTTATTCTTTTGTTTTAGTCATTTTTATTGTTTGAATTTGCGATATACTGATAAAAAACCCATCAACTTTCAAATTTCACTTCTGACCCCAATCGTCCTTCAAAATCTTTGGTGGTCATAAAACCTACTGTGATACTGAACTACCGGTTGTGATGTTTGCCCAATTAATTCACTATTATCATATAACCATTCCCCACAGCTAATATACCTTACAATTTTGGCAATTGTAAATTCTTATTAGAGTTCCCCTACTGTTTTTGAAGAGTATGTATATTATTAACATTTGTGTTTTCAGGATGAAAGAACTTTCAGTGAAGAGGAGGAAGAAAAGCTACAGCGAACATTTGAGTTATCTGCCCCTGACTTGGAGTTAATTCTACAAACACTGGAGTTCATTTTACAACAGGTATGACCAGTATGTTGTCGTCTCACCAGATGATTGCAACTCGCCAGTACATAAATATAATTCACATTTAACGAAACAATCAATTATTTAAAAAACATTTTAAAATTGAATAATTTTCCGGTTCATAAGAGTTTGAAATATTGTCCCATGAATCTGGCCGTATGTATTCTAGTGCAATCAACTAGTAGAAAGGTGTCAGAAAGCTGTGCTTGAAAAAACGTCTAGACAGTAAGCTGGTTTCATTGTTTAGGAGATACATGGCTGTTGCTTCCTGTTATGTCAGTCTGTAAACGAGGAGTATCCCGTTTACAGAGGGTCTGGTTTTGGTGGAATTCAGGTTTACAGAGGGTCCAATTTAGAGGGGTTTCACTGTATAATATGTAATACAGGGCTATAGATCTGGCAGTCACTAAATTGGCAATTTTTTTTAAACAATTGGCAAATTTGATTTTTATTTGGCAAATACATTACATGTAAAAATTTCAATTTTGCACAACGCATGATGTCCTCACCAACGGGTATGTAAGAAACATATTTTTTTTTATAACACATGAGTTGTTTACACAAGTACGTGTGTTAACAATCTCGCGATGTACGACTGGCTGTTCCTAGGTGATGATCAGGTCACCAGTGCCATGCATCCAATGAAAAACAACACAGTGGAAATAAATTACACTGTGACGTATAGTTAACCTGACAATCATGTGTCTGTGACGCGTCAGTTACCTATAAGTGCAACGGTTGTAAATAACTTTTAGTCGCAAAAAGATGTAAAAATTTGCTTAAAACTTGGTTTTTGAAGATATGTAAGAAATAAAAGAATACATTTCTGTCCGTTAGATAACATTTATCTCAAAGCTTGTTATTTCAAAACGTATCAAACTCGCTTTCACTCGTTAGATACATTTTAAAACAACTCGTTGAGAGATAAATGGTATCTAATAGCCACTCATGTATTATTCTCTGTTAATAGATGCTTTGGCTGCATTTTTTTTTATCATCCAGAGTTAGCCAGCCCTGTAGTAATACATTTTACTGCATGTGCATTAATATACGTATTATGACACACTCACAGGTTGAATATTTCTATTGTGTGTCTTCCAGGCAGCCTATCATTCCGCTAAACCTGCTGTTTTGACTCAACAACTACAGCAGCTGGAATTGGCCGAAGACAAGGTGAGTGAGTTCAGGAAGGAAGGAAGGAAATGTTTTATTTAACGACGCACTCAACACATTTTTTATTTATGGTTATATGGCGTCGGACATACGGTTAAGGACCACACAGATATTGAGAGAGGAAATCTTCTGTCACCACTTCACGGGCTACTCTTTTCGATTAGCAGCAAGGCATCTTTTATATGCACCATCCCACAGACAGGATAACACATACCACAGCCTTTGATATACCAGTCGTGGTGAACTGTCTGGAGCGAGAAATAGCCCAATGGGCCCACCGATGGGGATCGATCTCGGACCGACCACGCATCAAGCGAACGTTTTACCAAGGGGCTACATCCCGTCCCCAGTTCATTTCAGGATGTTTAACATGCTCATTCAGGACCGAGGGCCTCATAGTGCATGCCTGTCATGGGCTCAAATTCTGACTGTTGCCTGCTCTTCTGACTAGGACAGGAAAGGGAGGGGGGAGAGTTGGTGGGGGAGGGAGAAGGCAGGATCACCCATACTGGCAGGTGCAAGGTGGCACAGACTCCCCAACCAGGGTCGGAAGTGGACATCTGGGATGGTGCATATTAGAGCTGGGCTGTGTTGAAATTACAGGATCTGTATCAGTATGTTTTTTTTAGGTGATTTACCTCAGTATTTGGTTGGATGTTCGCCGGGTAACGTTAAGCATAACAGCTTCCTCTATTTCCCAGTGTCTCCGAATTTTTTTTAATGAATTGACAAATTAATTAATGAAGTGAAAATTCAAGTTGTTCTCAGAATTGAAATCCACTTTCTCATTAACGTCAAATATGATTTTATGTAAATATTTACAATTTTGATTATTCAGATGATTTATGGTTTTATAAAGTCTATGTACTGTTCTTGATGTTATGGACTGTGTTGTAGACTTTAAAAAAAATTAATCTTCAATAACTTTTGTGATTAAATTCACAAATGTTATGATGCTAATAAATTTGTATGTATTTATTTTTACTAGGTACAAGCCATTGTACAAAAATGGACAGCAAGTGCAAAAGAAACAGTCCAAAAGCTAAGGGAAACAACTCTTGTGCCAAAGCAGGTAACTAATTTCTTCAAGTAGCTTAGGGACCAAAAAAAAGAAAGAAATGTTTTATTTAACGACACACTCAACACATTTTATTTACGGTTATATGGCGTCAGACATATGGTTAAGGACCACACAGATTTTGAGAGGAAACCTTCTGTCGCCACTACATGGGCTACTCTTCCGATTAGCAGTAAGGGATCTTTTATTTGCGCTTCCCACAGGCAGGATAGCACAAACCATGGCCTTTGATGAACCAGTTATGGATCACTGGTCGGTGCAAGTGGTTTACACCTACCCACTGAGCCTTGCGGAGCACTCACTCAGGGTTTTGAGTCGGTATTTGGATTAAAAATTCCATGCCTCGACTGGAATCCGAACCCAGTACCTACCAGCCTGTAGACCGATGGCCTAACCACTACGCCACCGAGGCCGGTCTTAGGGACCATGTCATGATTACTCAAATGGTTTACTAACACCCAAGTTTTATTTTCCTCTACTGATGTCATTGAAAACATTAGTGGGTGGATGGATGATTACTAATGACTTACAGATACCTGTGTATTATTTTGATGTACTAAGGTCGACAACAGACACTTTTTGCACCCTTGTTTTGGCTTCGTACACAATAAATATAACATATCTCACTGTAATTTCACTTGAAATCCAAATTTCATATATGGTACAATTTTTTAATTACAAGATTTTCTTCAAACACATCCAGGTGCATTAGTAATGTAGAAAAAAAAAAAATTCAATAGCAATTTTGCATTGGAATTTTTTGCAATATTCTGAAAACGGAAACGTCGTTTGCCCAGTGTATTGTTATTGTAAGGAGATGTAAAGTGACATCAATGGAATATTGAAGTCATCCAAATCCAGAATTAGCTGTATTATTACAATGCTTCGCCACATTAAAATAAAAACTGGTCTACTAACCTTGACCCCTGTCGAAATTCTATAACGATCAGACAATGCTGTTTACAGGTCAGTATGTTTTTATTTATTCATAATTGTGGACAAAATATAAAGTTTAAGTTTCAAAAGATGAAAGAAGTCAAAAGTGCCTTTTGTCAGATATATCATGTCAAAACATTACCGTTGGATATGTTTTATTTATTGTGTACAAAGCCAAAACAAGGGTCGAAAAGTGACTGTCATCGACCTTAATGTTGGAAAAAACTGGATGGATATGGATGGATGGATGGATGGACAGCATGGTTTTGGTTTAATGATTACCATGTTGTTGTTGTTGTTTTTCAGTTAGAAGATGTGAATTGGCGGTTAAATCTACAAATGGCTCAAGCGAACAAATCAAAGCTGAAAATCCCAAACGCTTTGTTTGAACTGGGAGTTAAGGACCAAAACACAGAGGTAACTTTTTTTTCTTTCTTTTTTTTAATTCCACAGGATATTACTGCTGAATAGCACTCATTTAAGGATATTTGAAACATTTCTGTATTCCCCTATGTAATTTTGTAAACAATGGCTGGGATATGATCACCCTCACACCCTTATGTCTGTGCTAACAAGTTTTGGTTTTTTATCAATGATTCTTTTTCACATTTCTATTTGCTGTGGACATTGCTAGAACAAAACTGAAAAAAATGTCACTGGAAACTAGTTTTCAAAATGTCACCCTAGATGAGATACAAGATGATGAAAGGGACTTAAAAATGATAGGTGAATATCAGTACGGTAAGTACCAAAATAACTACACTGGCTGAGCCACCATAAATGACGTATTGAGGCGAAGTGTAAAACATGCAAACCATGAAGACTGTTACATTTTAATATATCTTCTTTTTTGCCAGACCAAAGAAAAAATAAGACTGGAATTCACCCATGATGAACTTTATGCATTTTACAATCAAGTAAGTTTAGAATATGCCAAGGAATTTTGTCCACATTTTATTAATTTCAAACACCAATATTTTGGTAACTAATATATCAAAGCATTTCTTGGCGCTAGATTCTTATTAGTTGACCATAAGCTACTTAATGCTGCAGTAAAATTCATCTGACTACCATAAATGGTCATTGGTAGCCATTTAATTGATCTTGACTCGTTGCAATAGCATTATTACAGTTTTATTAGTAAAAAGTTAAAAGTTTGTTTAGTTTACCAACACCACTAGAACACATTTATTTATTAATCATCGGCTGTTGGAAGTAAAATATTTGGTAATGTTGACATAGTTTTAGAGAGGAAACCCGCAACATTTTTCCATTAGTAGCAAGGGATCTTTTATATGCACCATCTCACATACAGGATAGCACATGCCACAGCCTTTGATATACCAGTCGTGGTGCACTGGCTGCAGCAAGAAAGGGCCCACCGACAGGGATCAATCCCAAACCGACCGTGCATTAAGCGAGCGCTTTACCACTGGGCTATGTCCCGCCCCTCTTAGAGAGGAAACCCGCTACATTGTTTTAATTAGTAGCAAGGGATCTTTTATATGCACCATCCCACAGACAGGACAGCACATACCACAGCCTTTGATACACCAGTCATAGTATTCTGGCTGGAATGAGAAATAGCCCAGTGGGCCCACCGACGGGCATTGATCCCGGACTGACCACACTTCAAGCGGACGCTTTATCACTGTTCACTGTTTTATTAGTAAGTCTGATGAATGTTTTATGTCTGCATTCAGCGGTTTATTGCAATCCAATAGTAATATGAGGGGACTGGATGTAAAAACACTCACCTGATGTCACTGTGCAATCAGTCTAGAATCGATCACCATCAATTCCACTGGGCTATTTCTTGTTCCAGTCAGTGCTCCACAATTTGTGTAATAAAGGCCATGGTATGTATTATCCTGTCAGTGGGATGGTGCATTTAAAAGATTCCTTGCTGCTAATTGGAAAGGGTAGCCAATGGCGGCAGCAGGTTTCCTCTTTCATCTGTGTTGTCCTTATCCACATATATATTCGATAGCATATAACCATAAATTAAAATGTGTTGAGTTCTTGTTAAGTAAAACATTTCTTCCTTCCTTCTAATATAAATGAACAGCAACAAATGTTTGGATACAATAATGTTCAAAATAGAGGTATTTGAAATTCACAAATTAGCTAAATTCTAACATGGATTTGGCATACATGTAAATTTTCTTCTCTTTGCCGTCTGTATGCTAATTGTTCTTCGTAACTTAAACATAGTACATATGTAATGTATTTACATTGGTGTACACGTATAGCAGTGGCTAATGTGTTTTTACGGTCCATATCTAATCAGACATTCATTGAGTACATACAACTGAAGCTGTTATAAAGGGCACCTTGTATATACGGGCTATTTCTTGCTCTAGCCAGTGCTCCACGACTGGTATATCAAAGGCCATGGTATGTGTTATCCTGTCTGTGGGATGGTGCATATAAAAGATCCCTTTCTGTTAATCGAAAAGAATAGCTCGTGAAGTGGCGACAGCAGGTTTCCTCTCTCAATATCTGTGTGGTCCGTAACCATATGTCCAACGCCATATAACCGAAAATAAAATGTGTTGAGTGCGTCGTTAAATAAAACATTTCCTTTCTTCCTTGTTTATAAGAACCACCTGTCTATAAAGACCATTGTATGATAATCACTTGTCTAAAGAGTATTACAGCAGGCCTCGAATTTGGCAAATTACGAGGGTATGGCCATTTAGCGTAGACCAATGGAGATATTTTGATGGCTTATGAACAGAAAGCAGGACAACCAGACCAACTTGAACAAGTATCGTAATATAATACATTATTATCCATATGGTTCAACATAACCGAGTTAATAATAATTATACAAAGCACACGTGTAACAAGTGTAATGACGTACTTTTGCGAAGCAACATCTAACATAACGTTGCTTCTCCAGTCCTAGCTCAGACTGTGCATTTGAAACATGACGTCATTTCGTTGTCTCCTTCTAGTTTTGGCTGAAACATTTTGAGTTGCGTCTTGTTATTCATAAAGAAAAGAACAATAATAATATGGATAATACTAATAAAGAAATTATTACACTCGCGTCTGAGTCGTACTGATTTAAAAAAAACTTTAAATACATCTAGAAATCTACTTGTCCGCCAATATTATCACTTGTCCAAATAAATGGTTTATTTTATTCAAGTATCAGGATGATGCTTGTGATTGCTAAAAATTAAACTGCACTGAACAGTTTTACTTGTCCACTGGACAACCACCGAGGCACATTTTGCTTGTCCAAATATATTTTCACTTGTCAGGACAAACGGACAAGTGCTTACTTCGAACACCATTTCTAACTGGTTATGGTATGTTAAACAATATTAACAATATCATCAGACTACCACAAGTGGTCATTGGTAGCCATTTAATTGATCTTAACTCATTACAATAGCATTATTAAAGTTTTATTAGTAAAAAGTTAAAGTTTGTTTAGTTTAGCAACACCACTAGAGCACATTGATTTGTTAATCATCGGCTGTTGGATGTTAAATATTTGGTAATGTTGACATAGTCTTAGAGAAGAAACCCACTACATTTTTCCATTAGTAGCAAGGGATCTTTTATATGCACCATTCCACAGACAGGATAGCACATGCCACAACCTTTGATATACCAGTCGTGGTGCATTGGTCGCAACAAGAAACGGCCCAAAGGGCCCACCGACAGGGATCAGTCTCAAACCGACCGTGCATTAAGCGAGCGCTTTACCACTGGGCTATGTCCCGCCCCTCTTAGAGAGGAAACCCGCTACATTGTTTTAATTAGTAGCAAGGGATCTTTTATATGCACCATCCCACAGACAGGATAGCACATACCACAGCCTTTGATACACCAGTCATGGTATACTGGTTGCAACAAGAAATAGCCCAGTGGGCCCACCGACGGGCATTGATCTCAGACTGACCACACTTCAAGCGGACGCTTTATCACTGTTTTATTAGTAAGTCTGATGAATGTTTTATGTCTGCATTCAGCGGTTTATTGCAATATAAAGGGACTGGATATAGCCCAGTGGTAAAATACTCATCTGATGTCATTGTGCGATCAGTCTAGAATCGATCATGAACATATATTGTATTTATTTTTATTTTTTAATGTTTTTGTATATATATTTTTTTTGATCATCAGTTTAGAAGGGATACCTGTTTATAAAGAGCACCATGTATAACAACCACCTGTCTGTAAAGAATATTGTGTGATAATTATCTGTCATAAGAATGTTATAGAACAAAAACCTGTTTATAAACAACCCCATTAATAAAAACCACCAGTCTATAAAGAACATTGTCTGATAATTATCTGTCATAAGAATGTTATAGAACAAAAACCTGTTTATAAACAACCCCATGTATAACAACCACCTGTCTATAAAGAACACTGTGTGATAATCATATCTAAAGAATATTATAGAACATGCACATGTAAAGTTGTGTGTCCACGTGTGCATATTCAAACGCGGCTAAAATCCTATTCAGTGAAATAACATGAGACTATTTCCATTTGTCCGATGCAAAATGCAGTCCTGCGTACAGCTGTGGATACAGTTGGGGTGGGGTGGGGTTTCAGATGGACCATGTAATAGTAGATAACAGAAACGTGTCCGAAAATACACAAGTGGATACAAAACCATACTAGTAATTGCATAAATGGATGTTTTGTAATTTAACTGTTGAATTTTGATATTGATGTTGATCATCACTTTATTTGTTTGCATTTACCATAGTTTGACACCAAATAGCCAATGTATTTTTCGTGCTGGGGTGTCGTTAAACATTCATTCATTCATTCATGCATAAATGGATACACACAAAGTATGTTTTCATACTCAGTGTGTTTGGTTACTGGTTTTCATACTCAGTGTGTTTGGTTACTTGTTTTCATACTCCGTGTGTTCAGTTACTTGTTTTCATACTCAGTGTGTTTGTTTACTTGTTTTCATACTCAGTGTGTTTGGTTACTTGTTTTCATACTCAGTGTGTTTGGTTACTTGTTTTCATACTCAATGTGTTTGGTTACTGGTTTTCATACTCAGTGTGTTTGGTTATTGGTTTTCATACTCAATGTGTTTGGTTGTTTTCATACTCAGTGTGTTTGGTTACTTGTTTTCATACTCAGTGTGTTTGGTTACTGGTTTTCATACTCAGTGTGTTTGGTTACTGGTTTTCATACTCAATGTGTTTGGTTGTTTTCATACTCAATGTGTTTGGTTGTTTTCATACTCAGTGTGTTTGGTTACTTGTTTTCATACTCGGTGTGTTTGGTTACTGGTTTTCATACTCAGTGTGTTTGGTTAATGGTTTTCATACTCAATGTGTTTGGTTGTTTTCATACTCAGTGTGTTTGGTTACTTGTTTTCATACTCAGTGTGTTTGGTTACTGGTTTTCATACTCAGTGTGTTTGGTTATTGGTTTTCATACTCAATGTGTTTGGTGGTTTTCATACTCCGTGTGTTCAGTTACTTGTTTTCATACTCAGTGTGTTTGGTTACTGGTTTTCATACTCAGTGTGTTTGGTTACTGGTTTTCATACTCAATGTGTTTGGTTGTTTTCATACTCAGTGTGTTCAGTTACTTGTTTTCATACTCAGTGTGTTTGGTTACTGGTTTTCATACTCATTGTGTTTGGTTACTGGTTTTCATACTCAATGTGTTTGGTAGTTTTCATACTCAATGTGTTTGGTTGTTTTCATACTCAGTGTGTTTGGTTGTTTTCATATTCATTGTGTTTGGTTACTGGTTTTCATACTCAGCGTGTTTGGTTACTGGTTTTCATACTCAATGTGTTTGGTTGTTTTCATACTCAATGTGTTTGGTTGTTTTCATACTCAGTGTGTTTGGTTGTTTTCATATTCATTGTGTTTGGTTACTGGTTTTCATACTCAGTGTGTTTGGTTACTGGTTTTCATACTCAGTGTGATTGTTACTTGTTTTCATACTCAAGGTGTGTATTTACTTGTTTTCATACTCAAGGCGTGTATTTACCTGTTTTCTTCATACTTTGTGTATTGCTCGACTTTTCCTCGACTACCTGGTTCACGTGTACCTGTGTTTGCCAGCTTACTACAGGTGTGTGAAGACAAACTCTCAAGACAGCTAGCTGCCTATGACCTTTCCCAAACCGTCACTCTCCCAATGTCAGGTTTCCTTGGCAGAGAAGTAGGTTAAAAGTTGCCGCTTGTTACAGCTATAGCAGTGTGAAGAGAGAGAGACTCCTTACAGCCAGGGTCGGGAGAGTTCACATTTAAAAAAAGACACTTTGAAAAACATGCACAAAGGACATGTTGTGTTGTTCACGTCAAAGGCTTGTTAAAGTTGTCGGAGACCAAACAGTCGCCTGGGAATTAAGACCTGTTGGACACCTGGGTGTTATGAAAAAGTGGCTCCCTTATACCACCAGTGTTAGCTTCTTGACAGGTTCTTGCCTTCAGTGAAAACCAATGTGAGGTACATGCATAATAGGTCGGCGACCAAATAATGACATTTTTCTTGAGGGGATCAAGTTTATGCATTTATCGTTTTGAGGGGATTATCGTTTTGATCTACAATGGTGGTGTTGTGTATTAGAAGTCATCGGCAGCTGTTTTTGATGGGACATTGCACAGTGACAGTCGTCAGTAGATTAGTGGTATTAATATTTAGTTTTAAATTGTACATGAAAGGAAAGGAAAGGAATGTTTGGTTAATGTCACCTCGGCACATTTTAAACTATGGCTGTTTGGTGTCTAACATATGGTTATTTTGACACTTGGTCGAGAGTGAGAGAGGAAAGGAAAGGAATCTTTGTTGAACATGGACAAAAGTAAATGTAAGCAGGCGCATGTGCAGGGGTGTTTTTCAGGAGCCGAAATCCCTCTTCAAGCACATTTTCCTCTCTTTTTTTTCAATACCTTTTCTGAAAGAGTATTGTCTCAACTCCCCTTTAAACTTCACTTCAATCAATGCGCACTAATGATATCTACCATCATTTACTCTAATGACACTGCCTGGTGAATATCACACATATCTACCATCATTTATTCCAATGAAAATGCCTGGTGAATATCACACATATCTACCATCATTTATTCCAATGACACTGTCTGGTGAATATCACACATATCTACCTTCATTTATTCCAGTGACACTGTCTGGTGAATATCACACATATCTACCATCATTTATTCCAATGACACTGTCTGGTGAATATCACACATACCTACCATCATTTACTCCAGTGACACTGTCTGGTGAATATCACACATACCTACCATCATTTACTCCAGTGACAGGGTCTGGTGAATATCACACATACCTACCATCATTTATTCCAGTGACACTGTCTGGTGAATATCACACATACCTACCATCATTTATTCCAGTGACACTGTCTGGTGAATATCACACATATCTACCATCATTTATTCCAGTGACACTGTCTGGTGAATATCACACATACCTACCATCATTTACTCCAATGACAGGGTCTGGTGAATATCACACATACCTACCATCATTTACTCCAATGACAGGGTCTGGTGAATATCACACATACCTACCATCATTTATTCCAGTGACACTGTCTGGTGAATATCACACATACCTGCCATCATTTACTCCAGTGACACTGTCTGGTGAATATCACACATACCTACCATCATTTACTCCAGTGACACTGTCTGGTGAATATCACACATACCTACCATCATTTACTCCAGTGACACTGTCTGGTGAATATCACACATACCTACCATCATTTACTCCAGTGACACTGTCTGGTGAATATCACACATACCTACCATCATTTACTCCAGTGACACTGTCTGGTGAATATCACACATATCTACCGTCATTTACTCCAATGACAGTCTGGTGAATATCACATACAGTAAACTCTATATGTCGAAGTTGCTGGTGCCAGCCGGTTAGTTTGATATATCAGACTGTGTCCTTCATTTGAGATAACTAAACATCTAAATTCTCATAGAGCTGTAAATCTTAACACCAAATTCCGATAGTGGATTTTCAAATTATAAATCACACCTTCGTCCATTAGTTGGTCCTTTGAAGTAGTGTTTGGTGGAAGAAAAATCAGTTTAATACAAAGCAGACTTTTCATGTGGGGATGAGCGGGGCAGTTGTTAACAATGAGTACTATTTTTTTCTTTTAATCCGTAAACATGGCAGATGTCATCCAGGCAGTTGTGTTATTTCGATACTCGCATGGCAAGGATTTCACATGTTTAAAACACTTTGACTTCCCAATTATCAGTAGCGGCAAATTATTGGTTCTGGTCTGGTTACTGCAAATGAGGGCTGTTAATTGTTCCTTGCTCTTTTTACCACCAAGACAATTCATACCTTTGAACTCCACTGTGCATTCTGGCATGATGCGATAAAATATCGCAGTTTCGTCGGCGTTGTATATCTGATCTGGTTCAAACTCGTCTAGGACATTTGCTATGGGTTTTTTTCCAGTCACTCATATCTGCCTTGATTGCGTCATGCTTTTTCTCAAAAGAATGTACTGTTAACTTTCTCTTGCGTGTCAGAGTTAAAGCTCTGGATCCAGCTCTCTTCCCCCCCCCCCCCCCCCCCCCCCCCCCCCCCCCCCCCCCCCCCCCCCCCCCCCCCCCCCCCCCCCCCCAGGGCTCAGACTGGGTCCTTCACTGGATTGCTTGCAGCATTCGTTCTCCGACATATTGCAAGATGAATGGGAATGGGAACTCTATTTGCGCGCCCCTATCCAAAAGGTTCAGGCACGCCTACTACGGATTCGGCCTCTGACTTCGCCAGTGGGCGGTTCCAGGGTGGGCAAGATGAATGCATAACAAGTGTACACTCTTATATTTTTATACCAGATTAAATAAATACTAATTAGGCATACTTGGCAATAACAACAAGTTAATCCACTGGCCTCTAATGATCGAACACAAACATAATAAATTAAAAGGATATCACACATATTTACCATCATTTACTCAATGACACTGTCTGGTGGCAAAGGCCATGGTATGTACTATCCTGTCTATGGGATGGTACAAATAAAAGATCCCTTGCTGCTAATCGAAAAGAGTAACCCATGAAGTGGCGACAGAGGGTTTCCTCTGTCAATATCTGTGTGGTCCTTAACCATATGTCTGACGCCATATAACCGTAAATAAAATGTGTTGAGTGCATTATTAAATAAAACATTTCTTCTGTCTGGTGGATATCACATATATCTACCATCAGTTACTCCAATGACACTGTCTGGTGAATATCACATATATCTACCATCATTTACTCCAATGACACTGTCTGGTAAATATCACTCATATCTACTGCTACCATCAGTTACTCTAATGACCCTGTCAACTTTTATTGGACTTTGAGAACTAAATATTCTGTTGTCTGGTTTACAAATGATGGCCATCTATTCTTGTCTATCTGCTTGTAGTGCCTGTAGTTGTCTGTAGTATGTGATTTTCACCTTACTTCATTTCTCAAGTATCGATATTGGGCTATTCCGTGTTAGACTTGCATTAAAGGATAAAAAACGAATATCTGGTTTTAATGGCATCAAAACAGTTTAAACTGTGGCTGTTTGGTGTCTAGCACATGGATGTTTTGACATTTGGTCTAAAGAGAGAGGAAGGAAGGCAATGTTTTATTTAATGACACACTCAACACATTTTATTTATGGTTATGGCATCAGACATATGGTTAAGATCCACACAGATATAGAGAGAAAAGGAAGAAAATGTTTTATTTAACAACGCATGATATAGAGAGAGGAAACCCGCTGTCACCACTTCATGGGCCTCTCTTTTTTCAATTAGCAGCAAGGGATCTGTTATATGCACGATCCCACAGACAGGATGGTACATACCATGGCCTTTGTTACACCAGTTGTGGAGCACTGGCTGGAACGAGAAATAGCCCAATGGGTCCACCGATGGGGATCGATCCTAGACTGACCGTGCATCAAGTGAGCGCTTTACCACTGGGCTACGTCCCACCCCAGAGAAAAAGAAAGCATGTTGCTAACCTGTAGGCTACTCTTACCAAAAAGCAGCAAGGGGTCTGTTATGTGTTCTTTGCCACAGACAGGACATCACATACCACAGCTTTTGACATACCAGTTATTGGTCAAGGGTTGAAATGGAATGAAGTATAATTGTACATGTTGGTGTGGCCTATATTATTAGTCTCCTACCAGTCCAACCGGAGGGGACTATAGGTTTCATTTCTGTCTGTCCGTTCATCCATCCATCTGTCTGTCCGTCTGTTCCACATGTTTTCTTTATTTTTTTTGCAGAAGGCTTTGAGATATTGAGCTGACTGAAATTTTGTGTATAGTTTCATCATGTACTGTTACAGATCAAGTTTGACTTTCATGACGATTTACCGGCCTCGGTGGCGTCGTGGTTAGGCCATCGGTCTACAGGCTGGTAGGTACTGGGTTCGGATCCCAGTCGAGGCATGGGATTTTTAATCCCGATACCAATTCCAAACCCTGAGTGAGTGCTCCTCAAGGCTCAATGGGTAGGTGTAAACCACTTGCACCGACCAGTGATCCATAACTGGTTCAACAAAGGCCATGGTTTGTGCTATCCTGCCTGTGAGAAGCGCAAATAAAAGATCCCTTGCTGCTAATCGGAAAGAGTAGCCCATGTAATGGCGACAGCGGGTTTCCTCTCAAAATCTGTGTGGTCCTTAACCATATGTCTGATGCCATATAACCGTAAATAAAATGTGTTCAGTGCATCGTTAAATAAAACATTTCTTTCTGTCTTTCTTTCATGACGATTTACCCATTTTTGACGAAGTTATGGCCCTTGAACTTAGGAGATATGAAAATGTTTTTTCCAGATTTTTTTTTTTTTTTTCAGAAGACCTTTAGATATTCAGCTGAAATTTTGTGTATAGGTTTATCACGTACTGTTTCAGATCACGTTTGACTTTCATAGCGATTTACCCATTTTTGACGCAGTTATGTCCCATGACCTTAGGAGATGTGAAAATTTGTTTGCTACTAATGGAAAAATGTAGCTGATTTCCTCTTAAACTATGTGTCAAAAATTACAAAATGTTTGACATCCAATAGCCGATGGTTAATAAATCAGTGTGCTCTAGTGGTGTTGTTAAACAAAACAAATTTAACTTTCCTCTAAAAATATGTGTTGAAAATTACCGAATGTTTGACATCCAATATCCATTGATTATTCCAATTCCAATTCAATTCCAAAAAGTTAACATGCACATTCAGAGCAAGCTGTTGTAGTGCACGCCTGTCCTGGGCACAAGTACCGGCCTCGGCCAGCTCCTCTGTCCAGGACAAGAAGAGGATGGGGTGGGTGAAGGAGGGACAGCCTGCACTGGCAGGTGCAAGGGAGCACCAGCAGTCCAACCGTAGCTGGTAACAGGCAGGAGGTGGTATGGTGCTATGTAATTTGGAATGTCCCATATGATTAAGCCAAAGAGAAATGGTGCGCATTTTAATGAAGGAAGTTTGGCGCAATATTTTGATGGTCGTTCTGAAGGTGAATGGTAGAGAGCTACGTATAAGTTTGGATTTTAGTAGGCCGAGAGTAGCTCCTATTATGACTATTGAAATGCATGCTATACGTGTTGATACTAAATCACTGATTAGACTTCTCACAGTTACATAATGATGCTCTTAAGTGGGTGTGGATCTAGACTTATGTAATGTGGTGCTAAGCTAAATTACTGCTAGTGAATCTTGGCATGTCATTGATCCCTTTGATTCTTTGTGACAGGTGATATTTAATATCTCTGTCAGATGACGAATGGAATGCCAGGTCATATAATATAATGGAACACCAGATTATATAATGTAATGGAACACCAGGTCATATAATATAATGGAATGCCAGGTCATGTAATATAATGGAACACCAGATTATATAATGTAATAAGTCTAGGCTGCGATTACTCTTTTGTTGCAGATGTTTAGATTGGTCAACTTGATATCAAGTGTTTTTCAAATCTTGACTTTCATTTTCATATACATGTACATATAATGTTATAGTTTTAATGGTTTCAAGATATTTTCATTGATGGCTTTGAATATTTTCATTCCACCATAGATCTACGTGTGAACTGACTATAAAGTCATACTGTTGATGGCTTTGAATATTTTCAATATACCATAGATATATGTGTAAACTGAATATAAAGTCATACTGTTGATGGTTTTGAATTGTTTCAATCTACCATAGATCTATCTACGTGTCAGCTGAATATTAAGTCATACTGATGATGGTTTTGAATTGTTTCAATCTACCATAGATCTACGTGTCAGCTGAATATTAAGTCATACTGATGATGGTTTTGAATTGTTTCAATCTACCTGTTGTGTGTCATGAGATGATTTTCCGAGTTTCCTGAAACCTTTTCCGTGGTCTCCTGATAATGACCTGTGTAGTGTGGATGGCTTCAGTCATGACATGTCAATCTGTCGAACTGGGCCATACAAGTGTTCAGTCGCCGTCAGATATACCGAACTTCGTTTCATTTGTACTGTTCATTAATATTATTTTGTTTGTCACCCAATAGCTGTAGTGGTAAAATGCTTACCTGATGTGTGGTTGTTGTGGGATCAATCCCCGTTGGTGGGCACATTGAGCTATTTCTCATCCCATTTAGTGCACCACGACTGGTATACCAAAGGCTGTGGTATGTGCTATCCTGTCTGTGGGATGGTGCATATAAAAGATCTCTTGGTAGCAGGTTTTCTCTCTAATTGTAAAAATTACCAAATGTTTGACATCCAATAGCCGATGATTAATAAATCAATGTGCTCTAGTGGAGTTGTTAAACAAAAACAAACTTTTCAATAGCTGTATGATCGTTATGTGAACAAAGTGCTGATGTATCATTGGAAAAACATTCATTTTCTTTCCATTTGGGAAATATTTTGTTTTCTAAATTTTGATTACTGACAGTTATTAACCAACCGAAAAGTGATTAGCAACCACTATCTCTGAAACTTGCAACATGATAGCAAACAAAATGTTCTGTGTCATTACGATTAAAAGCATATACATTTCTTAAAAAGCCCACCAAAACCTAACATTATTGGTTTATTTACTGGGTACATTTTACAGTAGTTCCATGATTTTTCAAGGGAGGGGTTGTAAATTTTAGAAGGGGCCACTAAAGAATACTACACTAACATGTCTTGTATGTAGCAGGGATGGGAATTCTCCTTAGATCCGCAGTTTTCCTCTCATGGAACATTGCATTTCCTTGCATTTTAATCGTCCTTGAAATTTCTTCAAAATGTGTCGGATGGCACAGATTTTAACCTAGGATTTCAAGAATTTCCGGGACCCCTCTAGATTTCCTCTTTTTTACAATTCACCAATTCCTACCCCTGATGTAGACAATCCTATGCTAAAATACCGAGCCAACCAAAATATTACATTGTATATATTCTCCACAAAAATAAATAAATAAATTTATTTTTTAAACACTGGATTTTTTAGAGCTCTTTGAACTTAGAAAAGGGGGTGTGCCTTTCCAACACTAATCTTTTGGATCAGTGCCAGAATTGCATGCTAAAACTAAAAATATCAAATTACATTTTACATACAGTTTCCAATTTATTTTCGTCAGTACAATCACAAATTATTTAAGTAACAATCGTTGAAAGTGATTTATAACTTTTCTAATACACATTGTCTAAACCTTGACAAATAAACTTTCATCAAGATGTATACTGACATGATATTCGATATTTATTTGTCCAGATAATGACAACAATAAATGTTATTGTAGTGCAATGGTCGATCATTAATGGACTGTTGATAGATAGATCTATACAGACAAAATAAATGTAGACCTGTAGATATATTTTATGACTGGGTGTAAAAACATCCCAGAAACGAATCTTTACACGATTTGTACTAGAACACATTTTGTGCGTAAGCTAATTTTATGAATTGTAGAGTATTTCTTTGAAAATTACTCAAAAGTGGTTAATTTAAAAATAATTTTATAGCCGATAACTAAATGTACTAGCCATTTGTATAATATACTCAAAGGCAAAAGTTATTGTGACACACATAAGACAAAGATAATTGATGATAAGTTTTTACTGCCGTGTATGAAACGTTATAACATGGAAAGAGAAATGTCTGAAGGTATGGAAACGAGCAATAGTCTATGAAAAAGGTGCACCTGCCATATGCAAATGAGCCACATCACTAGAGGGGGTCCAGAGCGAAGTTCACACAGTCAGTAGTGAGTGTGTCCACCTTGAGCACTGATACAGGCCTGGCACCGTTGTCTCATTGAGGCCACTAAATGCTGGAGAAAGGATGGCACGGGCTGTGAAGGTTGCTGGCTGGAACCTGTTTCACAGATGCATGGTTCAGTTCCACGTGCCTTGGCAAGTGGTTGTCACGGGTGGTCGGCCGCTACGGGGACAGTCCCTGACCTGGTTGTTTTGTTGATATCATTGCCATAAGTGCCATATGGTGTTTCTGTGGACATTGAATTGACGTGCGACGTCATGCTGCGAGGTCCCAGATTCAAGCATCCCTATGACTTGCCATTTGTCATTTTCACTGAGGCATGGCATGACAAAATTGCATCAAACAGTTCACTAATGATGTTTTTCTGACTTCTGGACTTTTGAAGGCTGCACAGAGTGGCAATGATTTGCAACTAATGTCTGGCCTTTTATGGTGAACACTGGACAGCATTTCTCCCAAATATTCCATGTTTCTTGCACAAAGCATGCAATCGCTGCAACAACTGCTTGGTTGCATTTCTTCGTGCTGTTTCATGCACATTTTCTCTGGTTTACATCCATAAATCCATTCACAAATTTATTACTCCAAATAATCCATGTCACAATAACTTTTGTCGTTGAGTATATTATTACCAGTTAGCTAATTTGCTTCAGATAGTCTTGTATAAAATGGTTATTCTAAATCCATTTAATGCTTTAAAAAAAAAGTTGTTTTTTTTAATGTTAAATATATGTTTTTAATGTTACGGTAAGATAGGTTTTTGTTTGGGGTTTTTTAAACTGGGGAAAAGCAGTATATGTGTGTTTATTTTGTTGGGGGAACAAATGGAAGTATTGCTAACAGAAAAAACAACAACAACAAAAAAACAAAACAAAAAACTATAAGAATTGAGTATATGTTACACCCTATAACTACACTGATTGTCTTTGAAATGTTTGACAGCTAACAGAACTGCACCCTGTGATCCCACTACTCTGGATTTCACCTCTGTCAGGCTCAAATATCTTTATATATATCATCTCTTTTTTCTTACATCGGCTACTGTTGCACCTTAACTAATGATATAATCTGATTTTCCTTTGTCGCATTTTGTGCTTTAACATTCCTGTCCATTCAAGTGGACATCATTGTGACATGTATTTGTGACGCCCTTATCAGTGGCAGATCCTTGTGTGCAGTACAGGCATCAGATTTCTCATTCTTCGTCGTAGACAGTTTTACGACGTCTACTATTTTGCTCATATTTCATTAAATTTCCTTCCTTTTTCAAGGATGAGAGGGATTGTGAATTAGGAAAACCTGCTGAAGTTCACGTTTTAACTTTGTTGCAGAAGATAATTGATTGTGTGTTTGTTGCGAGTCAATCGTGAATCAAATGGGTTTTCTTTTTTCTTTTTTTATTTGTTTTTTCTTAGGTCACATGAACCGAGGGCTCAAGTGACCTATTACGATATGTTTGTGTGTAAAAATGTTTAACATTTTTGACTTCTTCTCCAAAACTATTTCAACAATTCTAACCAAATTTTGTGGGATGCTTCCTTGGCACATGGAGAACTAAATTTGTGAATATGGTCATTCTGGTCACTCTTCACCCTTCTCTCATGGACCTGAGGCTGGGGTTCAAATGATGAAAATTAACAACAATATTTTTTAAATAGATCTTCTTAAACTACATGTGCTTGGAAGGAAATGTTTTATTTAACGACGCACTCAACATATTTTATTTACGGTTATATGGCCTTAGACATATGGTTAAGGACCACACAGATATTGAGGGAGGAAACCCGCTGTCACCACTTCATGGGCTACTCTTTTCGGTTGGCAGCAAGGGATCTTTTATATGCACCATCGCATAGACAGGATAGCACATACCACAGCCTTTGATCTACCAGTCATGGTGCACTGGCTGGAGCGAGAAATAGCGCAATGGGCCCACTGACGAGGATCGATCCTAAACTGACCGCATATCAAGCGAGCACTTTACCACTGGGCTACATTTCGCCCTTTACATGTACTTGACCAGTTCAAGGAAAATATATTTTAAAAAAGATAAAATTTGCTTGAGCAAGGAAGGATTTCCACACCAAAAACCCACCCCTGCACACGTGCCTGTAGTGTGTGAATATTAGCATGGCTTGCTGTCGTAGAACATGGGGGGTGGGGGGTGGGTGATTAAGCTCAGTCAGTGCTTGAGATGCTTGTGTCGCAGGATCGAACTACCTCAGTGGATCCATTCAACTGATTGGGTTTTGTCTCGTTCCAACCAGTGCATGACAACTGGTCTAAAGGCTGTGGTATATGCTTTCCAGTCTGTGTGAAAGTGCATATAAAAGATTCCTTGCCGCATGAGGAAAAATGTAGCGGGTTTCTTCTGATGACTACATATCATAGTTACCAAATGTTTGACATCCAATAGCCAATGATTAAGTAATTAATGTGCTCTAGTGGTGTCATTAAACAAAACAAACTTGTAGAACACAGTGAAGGTGACTGCTGAATCCCGGCTGCCACATTTAAAATCTTTAAAAATTGTTGGGTTTTGTTTGGTGGTTTTGGGGTTTTTTACCATTCGTACTGCTTGGGGCATGACATAGCTCAGTGGTAAAGCGTTTACTTGATGCGCGGTCAGTCTAGGATTGATCCTTGTCGGTGGACCCATTGGGCTATTTCTCGCTCCAGCTAGTGCTTCACAACTGGTGTAACCAAGGCCGTGGTATGTACTATCCTGTCTGTGGGATGGTGCATATAAAAGATCCCTTGCTGCTAATCGAAAAGACTAGCCTATGAAGTGGCGACAGCGGGTTTCCTCTCTCGATATCTGTGTGATCCTTAACCATTTGTCCAATGCCATATAACCGTAAATAAAATATGTTGAGTGCGTCATTAAATAAAACATTTCCCTCTTGTTTCCTTCGTACTGCTAATTTGTGTTCTATAGGTTACGGCAGATAAACATGTTGGCTTCTTCAGAAGTAATTAACTGTAACTGGAAAGTATTAATTTGGCCGTTTGGAATTAATTTTCTCTAGTTTATTTTCCCTTGTTTGTGTAATTACTACTTAATTTGATATATTGTGGTAGTAGCTGAATCTACAGATGTCAAGCTTAGCTTACCCAGGGGTAATTTGATGCATTCCACAGTCAGACTTTCTTAATTAATACACAGTGGAGATGGCAGACTGATGGCATACTATAAAAAGACTGATTACACAATATAAAAAGAAGGTATACTGAAGCATTTTAAGGCTTGCACTACAACAGCTTGCTCTGAATGTGCACGTAAAGCCCTATGACCTGACCTGAAGCATTTTAATGTTAAAGGAAGGAAGGAAATGTTTTATTTAACAACGCACTCAACACATTTTATTTACGGTTATATGGTGTCAGACATATGGTTAAGGACCACACAGTTATTGAGAGAGGAAACCTGCTGTCGCCACTTCATGAGCTACCCTTTTTGATTAGCAGCATTGGATTTTTAATATGCACCATCCCACAGACAGGATAGTACATACCATGGCCTTTGTTACACCAGTTGTGGAGCACTGGATATAAGCAAGAGTGGACCCAGGAAATATTCTAGGGAGGGGGAAAGGGCAAAAGGGCACATGGTCCAACTCCCTGAACAGGACACTTCATTAAAAGGGTAAAAAAAAGTTTGTTTTAAAGTTTGTTTTGTTTAACGACACCACTAGAGCACATTGATCTATCATCGGCTATTGGAAGTCAAACCTTTGGTAATTTTGACATAGTCATTGAGAGGAAACCCACTATATTTTTTTCCATTAGTAGCAAGGGATGTTTAATATGCACCATTCCACAGACAGGATAGTACATACCACGGCCTTTGATATACACCGACGGGGATCAATCATTTTAATGTTAAATAGCAGATTGTACTACTGGTACTGTGTGTGAACTGTGATATACATATTTGTTAGTAATTATTGTGTATACCCTTTTTCTATTTTTCTAAATTATCATACTTTCAAAAAAAGTTTGTTCTGTTAAATGACACCACTAGAGCACATTGATTTATTAACCATCTGCTATTGGATGTCAAACATTTGGTAATTTTAATAGATAGTCTCAGATAAGAAACCTACATTTTTTTCCCATTAGTAGCTACATATAGGTATTTTTTATATGCACCATCCCACAGACAGGACAGCACATACCACGGCCTTTGATATACCAGTCGTGGTGCACTCGCTGTAACGAGAAATAACCCAGTGGGTTCACTGATGGGGATCGACCCCAGACTGACCGCATATCAAGCCAGTGCTTTACCACTGGGCTACGTCCCGCCCCAGATGTTTTAAATACAATAGTTGCATCATCTTGTGTTTTGTGTAATTTTTAGTTGAAGAAAATTGATCAGTGTTCTTTCTTTTTTATTGTGAGTATAGTTTCTTGCCTATTGGACTAAATTAGCTAGTTATTGCACATGTCTTAACTAAAGCTCTCCGACTCTACGGCTAGACAATCTCTGTATATATCATTACTGGACGTGACGGAACTACTTTGTGTATTAGGAATCTAACACAGTGCTAGACAGACTTTAATATTTATTAATATTTTTATTGTACGATAAACATTTTACAGCTGTCCTAAAAATCTCCAGATGAGTATGGATGTGAGAGACCAAATGATTACTCAGGGCTTTAGATCTCAGTAGTTTGAACATAACAGGTTTTGTTGTCTTGTTTCAGAGTGCAACAAGGTCTTTTTAGTGCAAAAGTTTTATTAACGACTGCCGAAGGGTTGTGGATATTCAAAAATGCATTTCACGTTATTTAGATCTACATGTAATTAAATCTTAGTTTCAACCCGTAAAAATGGACATCAAGTTTGGTTAAAAAAAGAAAAAGTAAAGTTTGTTTTATTTGACGATGCCACTAGAGCACATTGATTTTTTATCTTATCATCGGCTATTGGACGTCAAACATATGGTCATTCTGACACTGTCTTTTAGAGGAAATCTGCTGTCACCACATAGGCCACTCTTTTAAGACAGGCAGCAAGGGATCTTTTAATTGCGCTTCCCACAGGCAGGATAGCACAAACCATGGCCTTTGTTGAACCAGTTATGGATCACTGGTCAGTGCATGTGGTTTACACCTACGCATTGAGCCTTGCGGAGCACTCACTCAGGGTTTGGAGTCGATATCTGGATTAAAAATCCCATGCCTCGACTGGGATCCGAACCCAGTACCTACCAGCCTGTAGACCGATGGCCTAACCACGACACCACCGAGACCGGTTCAAGTTTGGTTAAGTTACAAACCTGTAACACATTTGGATAACATTACAACAGAGTGACGTTGAAACGGTGAAATATCGTTGAACATAGACTAAAAATATGAAAAATGCATTTGTTGGTATTGGAGACACTAGGATGACCAGAAACACCTCAGTTCTACAGAAATGGATAATCTAAACAATAAAATATAAGTAATGTTCAATTTTAGTGATCATAAACAGCTCTAATAGTGAAAAACTAGGGTCTGTCCCTTTTAACTTGTTTTATGCTAAAATGTCTTCAAGTCGGCATGGTTGTACTTAATTTAGGCATGTTTATTGTGGGCACATCATTTAATGCAATCTGGAGGGTGGGACAGTCTGGTGTTTAGGCGGTTGCATTTTAGAATGTATAACATTCGGGACTATGAAACTTGGACGGTTTTGATATGATCCATGTCTCTTGAGTGTCCAGTGTAGACAGTGTCCAGTGTAGACAAGTTTCACTGTAGTTACAGGTATGTAAGACTGAAACAGGCTTTGAAAATTTGGCCCAATATTTTTAGGTGTACAAAATAAATAAATAAAACTGGTTGTATACAATTTCTTGTATGAGGGTGAGTTGAGTGGGGGGGGGGGGGGGGGGGTGAGTAATTTATATTGTGTAAAATTATTATTAAATCATTACATTGCATAGAAGCTGCTGATCAGTTTCAAAATAAATCTTTGTCTAAAATCCATGGCCACATTGTCAGGACTAGCTCTGGATCTCACCAAATTCGCGAATTTCGAAATCAATTGGCGAATTTTATCTTAATTTGGCGAAATAATTGCATGAAATAATTAACATTTTGTTAAAAAATAACTGAACTTCTACAATTTTTTAAGTTTAATAGATAATTCGGCAAAATGTTTTGCTGACACAGAGCCAGCTCTGGATTCTGTTTCCGTTGCTTGTTGATGAGAGATGGGGTTTTTCTTCTCTAGTTTTTCTCTCTGTTTTTTTCTCTGGAACAAACAAAAACGTGCTGGAGTATGGAACACCTTGAATCTACAAGCACGTATTGTGTCAGTGTTATCCAATAGGTGGTGCATCGGAGAGGAAGCGACGTTCCGGGACACAAACAAACAACAACAACAATACTATGCTGGGCGGGGTGGGGTCTCTGTTTACATGTGGGTGTGATCCGAGAGGAGAACTGCAACTATTGCAGTAAAAACTGCCCCTGTGTGTCACTGATGTTGGAAATCATTTTGGAAATTTTCTGTGGAATTTTTGTGGTTTGATTTCACAATTGGCGTGTCGTTGTGGTAACGTTTGCGTAAACACGACGAAAGTGAGATGGAACGTGAGGCATTCTGAAACATGTTTTGGCAAACTGTTACAGCCCTGTGCCTTGTTGTGGTTCGGTTTTTGGTTTTCTTTTTCTTTCTTTTCTTTTTTTTTTTTAAATTCTTCTTCTTCTTTTTTTCCTTTGGGTTTTTTTTCTGTAAGATTTGTTGAGGGTGTGATGGAAGAGTCTTTTTATGAGGCATTCTTGTGTGTTTGTGAAGCTCTTTAACATGGTCAACATTATTTACTGTTGCAAAGATAATTAAGAAATTTAGACCCTCTCCAAAAAATTGTTTTAAAAAAAATGTAAAAAATAAATAAAAATAAAAATTGATTTGTTTTAAAATGTTTACAAAGGAAAAGAATGTTAGCTATTTTTTGTTGAGGATATATAACAGTTTATTATGGAAATTCAAATTAATATGTTTCTTCATTTGTAGTTTAAACAATAATTAAAGTTCCATGGTCTTTTTACTTTATGGCCCATACATGTACAGTTTCTTGCTCAGAATGTCAGTTTGGGTATATCTGATGTGTTTTGTAATTTTTGAACCCTTCAGACATCACATTACCATTGTGGCTTATAAAGAACTGTAATCAGGGCAGGGGAGGGGGGGGGGGGGGTGGAATCAGGACAGCCTCAGGTAAATAAAGGGTATTTTTTCCCTACCTTTTGCTCCTCTTAGTTCCTGTAAATTGGGGATGCAAAATTGATATACACACATTCAAATACAAATGCATATTGCAGATACTAATGGTCATTTGCAAAATCTAACCATCACCAAGGGGCAATGTTGTGTAATGGGAAGAAATGTTTTATAATACTAATCCAGTTTACAGTATATGGTCCATGTGACAGTTACTAGTAGCAGATTAATATCTAGTTCATTTTGGGGGCAAAAATGTATTCATTTTTTAAAATAAAATACAGAAATGCTTTTCCAAATCTTTCTTTGATGATTGCAAAGAAGTTGACCTTTGTATAGTACCCAGTATTTAAATTGCTGTCTTTTTTTTGTCTTTTGTTTTGTTGTTGTTGTTTTTGTTAACAAATAATAACAATTGTTCATGTGGTGTACTGTCATTTGGAACAACAGCAAAATGAAATGTTGCTCTGGCCTAAGGGTGGGTAACTCAATGTGTGGGGTTAACATATATTGATATTTTTTTTTAGTAATTATGCTTTAGAAAATGACAGTGACATCTCGCAATATTGAGATATTCTGCAGTGTTTATGGTTTGAAAAGTGCTGGCAAGCAATAAACTGCTTTCACTTAAAATTATCAGGAGAACAATTAGTGTCAAGTGCTCACTTTATGCTTGGTCGGTCTGGGATCGATCCCCATAGGTGGACACATTGGGCTACACATTGGGCTATTTCTCATTGTCAGCCAAAAGTCCTACCATGGAAAAATTGGGGGTTTCCTATGACAAAATTATCAAATGTCTATCCTGTCTGTTAAGGAATGGTGCATATAAAAAAAAACCTCTTTAACCTTTCCTGCTACTAATGGAAAAGCGTGCTTGAACCTTAATGTATATTATATAAGCACAAGAATAAGAGAAAAAAGTAGCTTTTTCTTTAAGATCATACTATTGTCTTGAGCCCTCCATATATGACAAAGGCTGTTATCAATGCTGCATATAAAAGATTGACATCCAACATATAACCGTAGTGTTGATGCGTCAAAATAAATTTCAATGTGCTACTAGTGGTGTCGTTAAACTATATGACAAACCAAACTTTATTTATAAATCAATTTCTAGTGGTGTGTCAGTTTAATATTTAGTGGTGTCAAACAAACAAACAGACTGTATTTTAACAGTAATAACATTGTAATGGATGCAAATATCAATGGTGGTGTGCAACCCAAACGGTTTCATGGCAGGAGTGTAATATCCTATAGAGCTCTGTTTTACACGGGGGGGGGGGCAGAAAGTCCAGTGGTAAAGCGCTCACTCGATGCGTGGTCAGTCTAGGATCGATCACCATCGGTGGGCCC
Organism: Gigantopelta aegis; assembly: GCF_016097555.1. Taxonomy (NCBI): domain Eukaryota; kingdom Metazoa; phylum Mollusca; class Gastropoda; order Neomphalida; family Peltospiridae; genus Gigantopelta; species Gigantopelta aegis. The sequence goes on along the minus strand of NC_054700.1, from coordinate 14,817,829 downwards.
ATTGGGCTATTTCTCGTTCGCGCCAGTGCACCAAGACTGGTACATCAATGGCTGTGGGATGGTGCATATAAAAGATCCCTTGCTGCTAATCAAAAAAGAGTAGCCCATGGAAGTGTCCACAGCGGGTTTCCTTTGTCAATATCTATGTGGTCCTTAACCATATGTCTGACACCATATAACTGTAAATAAAATGTGTTGAGTGCGTCGTTAAATAAAAAAACATTTCCTTCCTTTTGTTCCAAAGCAGGAGTCGGTGTCGGATTATTCAGAGCAGTTAGCTATGTGGAGTAATCCTTTGTGTTGTTGCATTTTATTTGTCAAAAAAAACCCATGAATTCTGCTACAAAGTTTCCAGACAAAAAATTTTAAATTGTTAACAACTATTTTTTATTCAGGTTAAGCCATTGTGTTTATGTTATGCATCTAAACTGTTCAAAATATCTCAGCAGTCCAGAAGCATTTTCATGACACATTGTCAGAATTGACTGACATGAAATAGTAAATTGGCTACGCCAAATAAAATTGCATAACCATTGAAAAAATGAAACAAGCATTCATATAATTTGGGCGGAACGTAGCCCAGTGATAAAGCTCTCACATGACGCACCGTCGGTCTAGGATCGATCCCCGCCTGTGGGCCCATTAAGCTATTTTTCGTTCATGCCAGTGCACTATAATTGGTATATCACAGGTTGTGGGACGTAGCCTAGTGGTAAAGCGCTCATATGATGCGCCGTTGGTCTAGGATCAATCCCCGCTGGTGGGCCCATTGGGCCATTTTTCGTTCATGCCAGTGCACCACGACTGTATATCAAAGGTCGTAGTATGTGCTGTCTTTATGGGATTGTGCATATAAAAGATCCCTTGCTACTAATGAAAAAAATGTAGCAGGTTTTCTCTCTAAGACTATATGTCAAATCTACTTCTTTCTTCATGCAGTTTGTGAAGGGGGATTGTTGAGGGAGGGGGAGGATGTAGCTTTTAAATAAAAGGAACTTGATATTTGCTGTCATGTGTGAGAAAGTGTTAATAAAAGATTTCTTCTGCTATGTTCATTCATTATTATAATATATAATAATAATAATATATATAATTTTATATTATTTTACCGGCCTCGGTGGCGTCGTGGCAGGCCATCGGTCTACAGGCTGGTAGGTACTGGGTTCGGATCCCAGTCGAGGCATGGAATTTTTAATCCAGATACCGACTCCAAACCCTGAGTGAGTGCTCCGCAAGGCTCAATGGGTAGGTGTAAACCACTTGCATCGACCAGTGATCCATAACTGGTTCAACAAAGGCCATGGTTTGTGCTATCCTGCCTGTGGGAAGCGCAAATAAAAGATCCCTTGCTGCCTGTCATAAAAGAGTAGCCTATGTGGCGACAGCGGGTTTCCTCAAAAAAAAATCTGTGTGGTCCTTAACCATATGTCTGACGCCATATAACCGTAAATAAAATGTGTTGAGTGCGTCGTTAAATAAAACACTTCTTCTTCTTCTTCATTATTATATTAGTTATATTATTGGGGGTTTTCTCTCGCTTTAGACCATGTGTTGAAAACGACCATCTAATAAAATACCCATTGTTTAACAGTGTGCTAAAATGTCGTTATAATTCCTTTCCTTTTGTTTTTCACTAGAGCACATTGATTATTCATCACTGTTATATGTTGTACATTTGGTAATTCTAACTCGTAGTCTCCAGAGGAAACCCGCTACATATTTTCATTAGCAGCAAGTAATCTTTTGTATGCACCATCCCACACACTTGGCAGCATATCACAACATTTGATATACCAGTCGAGGGGTATTACTTGGGACTGGGAAAAAAGTAATATGTCCACCAAGCAGGTTTGAACCTACAACCACAAGCATCTCAGACCAGTGCTGTACAGACTAAGCTAATTAGACCCTCTTGTTTTTCATCAAACCCATATCCACAATTCTGTGTATTGTAGCTAAACTTATATTTGACTGATGTTTGATGAGAAAAAAAGAAAGAAATGTTTTATTTAACAACACACTCAACACATTTTTTTATTCACGGTTATATGGCGTCAAACATATGGTTATGGACCACACAGATAATGAGAGAGGAAACCCGCTGTCACCACTTCATGGGCTACTCTTTTCGATTAGCAGCAAGGGATCTTTTATATGCACCATCCCACAGACAGGGTAGTACATACCACGACCTTTGATATACCAGTCGTGGTGCACTGGCTGGAATGAGAAATAGCCTAATGGCCCACTGACGGGGATCGATCCCAGACCGACCGCACAGCGAGCGAGCGCTGTACCACTGGGCTATGTCCTGCCCAGATGTTTGATGAAACCAAATTATAAATTGATATTTTAATCTTGGTGGGGAAAAGTACAGATCTTTTTTCTTTTAACCGACATTAGCCGATTATGTTACAAGAGACTATAGATTTGGCGCCATGCACTTTTGAGCAGGTCATGTTGGGTAATTCGTGATACACCAACAATAGAAATGTTGAATATCACCACTTTATTTAGTTGAGAGTTTTTCCTTTGTATTTCTTACATCACACGGTTTGCATTAACATTTTTATTGGTAGCCAAAAATGTCAACAGGCTGTTCCCGTAAATATTTTTATTTGTTACATATTTTTTTAAGTGTCTCGTAACAGTTTATCCGTGCAGACTGGATGTTTGCGACTACATAGCAACACAATTCCTGAAAAATCTCTCAGGATTTTGTTTCCTGGAATCAGTTGTCTTTCCTTGCTTTAAAACGGTGCAAATGTTTGAGGCATTTCATAGCTTTAGCAGAAATATCCTTGAAATATCTTGCTCCTAATATTTATCAAAATTTTAGCCTAATGTTTAGAGGTAACAAAAATTCATTAAACAATGACATTACACAAACCTTATTAAAACAAGTGGTTTTAATATACAGGGTGTGTTAATCTATATTAGGGGGTGGGACGTAGCCCAGTGGTAAAGCACTCGCTTGATGCGCATTCAGTTTGGGATCGATCCCCATCGGTGGGCCCATTGGCCTATTTCTCTTTCCAGCCAGTGCATCACGACTGGTACATCAAAGGCTGTGGTATGTGCTATCCTGTCTATGGGATGGTGCATATAAAGGATCTCTTCCTACTAATGGAAATATATAGCGGATTTCCTCTCTAAGGCTAAATAAAAATTACCAAATGTTTGACATCCAATAGCCGATGATTAATAAATCAATGTGCTCTAGTGGTGTCGTTAAACAAAAACAAACTTTAGAGCAATACAGTGGGAACTTAAGACAGGTGGAGAGCTAGTTCTGGTTGAGCAGAACCTGTTTCCAAATTATCTATTGAAACTCAAGTTATATTCTCATAAAATATCAATTATTACATGAAATTATTTCGCCAAACTAAAATAAAATTTGTCAGTTGTTTATAAACTTTAACATTGTAAGTTAGGCATTTACAATTTACAAAATAATTAGCTTATAGCACAAACTGTATGAATTCATCTTCAATTATATTGGCGAATTTTGCGAGTACCAGAACTAGTCCTGCATGTGGTTGCTTTCTACAGGTTGTGCTATAAGCTAATTATTTTGTAAATTGTAAATGCCTAACTTACAATGTAATTGAAGATGAATTCATTTCGTTATTTAATGCTTTTTGGGTACATCTTTGATAGAATGTTATAGTCCTAAATATTATGTTAATCCTAGTATGAATGTTATAGTCCTATATAGTTTGTTAATCCTAGTATGAATGTTATAGTCCTAAATAGTTTGTTAATCCTAGTATGTATGTTATAGTCCTAAATATTTTGTTAATCCTGGTATGCGTGTAATAGTCCTATATATTTTGTTAAACATAGTATTAATGTTATAGTCCTAAATATTTGTTAATCCTAGTATGAATGTTATAGTCCAAAATATTATGTTAATCCTAGTATGCAGGGCTAGAACTTAACAATTTGTAATTTTGAAATGTTTTATCATTGGCAAAATGCTTACTTGTGTCAATTTTCAGCTTGCCTGCAGTAACTTTTGCAACAAATATAAAAACATAAAGTATCCTTTCAACCGAAGGGCAGTAACATTTATGCAGTAGCAAAACATTTCCATCGGTAAAACCCTGACCTGCGGGAAGTCATATCACAACTATAGCAGTTTGCCATTAGTGCTGTTGTTAAAGGCATATTGTCACAGACCACTGACCTATTTAATAGTCTAACAAAGTATTACCTAAACAAAAATAATTAGATTTTTCTCTAAATGTACTTTATTCAACCATCTTCATAACCATCATACTCCATTTATTAATGGCATTTTGTAAAAATAATTGAATTATGGCAATGGTCCATAATTCAAAAATTAAAATTGTGGAGAGAGATGACATGGATTTCACTCCATCGTGGTTCAGTTAAGATGATACGATAGCTAGATTTGGTTTCCAACAATTAATGTAATTTTATTTATTATCCATTTTTAGAGAAATAAGGTCCTTAAATCCGTGACAGTATGCCTTTAAGTTCAGTTTGAGTCATGACTATGTTAATTTTAAAAAATTATTACATTAATTGCAGAAATCATAAACAGAGTATCGTAGTTGGCTGCATTTTGTTATACGCCAAATAAAAAGATAATGTGTGGTTAGCCGACCGACCCTGTTTTTTCCCCGCCATTTTCAATGATCTTAAACGGGTTTTTTAACTTACTGGTTTTCAAACCTGTTGGAAATAATACTTTATTGCTCTTAGTCAAGACCAGGGATCTAATTCACTAAACTCTCGTAACTTTGCGATCTCGCAGTGCCGTGCTGAAAGACTTGCAAAGAGGATGCTTTGTTGTCGAACAGAGCCTAAGAGACATTTGTGAATTAGGCCCGTTTGACAGATTTTAGGAATAAACGTTTTTCTTACCCAACTGACTCAAATGTTTTTTGTCATTTTCAATTACCCTAAAAAAAAAGTTACTTACTGATTTTCAAAACAGTATCTTGTTTGAAATGTTACTTTATTTCTCTTAGCCAAGACCAGTTTGACAGATTTTAGGAATAAACTTTTTTCTTCTTTTTTAAAAAAGGTTATACCATATCATCTTCCCTAATTTATTTCACATAAAACCAGAACCACACAGATTTGTTTTATTGTTTAATGTATTTAAATAAAGAAATGTCATTCTGTTTAACTTAGCTTTTCCAAAATGTTTTTGTTTTTCAATTTGTATTGCTTGTGTCAATGTATTTTCTTATATATGTATATAGTGTGCTCATTGGGCCAAATGCAACAAAGTAATCTACCTAGACGCAAGGTGGTTGCATTATACAGGTTCTGCTATGTAAGATGATCAAGAGCAAGATGTCCGTCCTGTCCTTTAGTCATAACGTGCGTCCATACATTGTAACATCTTGTTTCAAGTGTGCACGTTAAACCACTTGAACTTGATGATGTCCAGGTCAGGTCGGGTCAGAAAGTTTAACGTGCACATTCAGAGCAAGCTGTTGTAGCGCAGGTCTGTCTTGGACGCAGGTGTCGGCCTCAGCCGGTTCCTCCGTCCAGGACAGGAAAGGGGTGGGGAGGGTGAAGTGGGGACCGCCTGCACTGTCATGTGCAAAGGAGCACCTGCAGTCTGACCGTGATCGGTAACAGGCGGAGGGGTGGTTTGGTGCTATGGAATTTTGAGTCCCAAAGGATGAGTCCAAAGAGAAATGGTGCGCATTTATGAGAGGGAAATTAGGCTAATTTTTTAACGGTCCGTCGAAATGGTAAAGAAGGGAGCTACGTATACAGTTTTGGAATTTAGTAAGCCGAATGTAGCTCGTTAAGGGGACCTAGATGGCGTTGAACTGTCTCCCTAGGTTGCCCATAGGGCCCTTTTAACGGGCCTGAACTGTTCAGCTCGAAGATGACCAGTTGAATTTGTTTTTATATAGGCCTCCCCTTAGATGCCATTTTAACACCTTGTTGCTCTCAAACACTTCTATCACCCCAGGAACCCTCTACAACCTTTAAAAGTGAGAAAAGAGTACATGTGAATTTAATAATAATAATCTTATGTAAGGTCGGATCCAAGTTGTAGCTTTTCTTCTTGTAATGTAAGCAAGCGCTAAGTGGCGCATTCTTTTCTTTGATGCCGGGACTTGTTACACCACGTTCTCAAGAGTGCTGCTGGATGTTTGTAATGCTGTGTGTACACAGGTACTAGTATAACAAACCTCTCACTTCGCTGTTTCAGCTGGAAACTATACAGAAACAGTTAGATGGGTTGAGCTGAAGTCATGCTACAGGCAGTGCTGCAACATTCCGACAGAGAAAACTGGTGGAGAAGAAGAAAGTGTTTTGAAGAGAAAAAGAGAGAGACTGACAATATGTAACTGATTTGTATCCGATAGTGCTTGATAACAGATGAAGAGAGCATGTTATTAATATATAGATGTATATTCAAATTGATAGTAATATTAATAATAAAGAATAATATGTAAGGAGAGAGAGAGCACACAGAGAGAGAGCACAGAGAGAGAGAGAGAGAGAGAGAGAGAGAGAGAGAGAGAGAGAGAGAGAGAGTGTGTGTGTGTGTGTGTGTGTGTGTGTGTGTGTGTGTGTGTGTGTGTGTGTGTGTGTGTGTGTGTGTGTGTGTGTGCAGAAAGAGAATGGTGCAACAGAGGGAGGAGAGACAGAAAGAGAGAGAGAAACAACCAAATGTGTACATATACAGTTGTATATACATGTGTTAATAAAGACATAAAATGATTTAAAATGTAATAAAAACAATTATTATGATATTAATTATACCATCATTTAGCATGTATTTCATCAAACGAAAATAAAATTGGTCATTGGATCGCCCTAAAGTGATTCAAATGGCACCATCCACATAGATATATTTGAACTTTTTTCAAAGGGGAATAAACCTGCACTCTTTGCAGACAGAGGAGGCGCCAACCCCCATTTACTTTCCAATGTCATTTTCCTTATGATGCCCCTGCGAGAACATTAAAATATGAGCAATAGAAAACATCGAGGTGGGGGATAAATAGGAAAAGTTGAAGAAAAAGCATGATCATGATCCAGATAGAATTTCCGTGCATTTAAATGGGGGAAAAAACAAAAACAACCGACATATTTTATTACCATACATTACCATACATTTATCGCGAACGTCCGCTAGCGTTCTGCCTCCCGAACTGACTGAGTTGTGAAAATGCAGATAACCTGACTGTACTGAGGCAGTATACAATGTCTTGTCCGTAATTGAGTGCATGAAAGAACAAATCAGCTTGAAAATTGTCTTACACGCAAATATGCCAACACTGCAGGGAGCGCGATAAAAACGTTAACTGGCGGACGCGTTTTACGCTTGCAGGTATGAAGATAGCTGTTAGATTGGCATCATTAAAGCTTCAATATCGTCATTCCATCTTTTAACATGTGCTATTGCTGCAAGACAAAATACCGTTTTAATAAACACTCATTATATACAGAACACATACACAGGCGGCCCGTAGAAACGATATCTGGAGGAGGGGGGGGGGGGGCAAAACCTAATTGAGAGGGCATGGTCTTTAGTAGGGATGAGGGGGACAACCCAGTGGCGGATCTAATGGGCCTCACTAAATTTTGTTAAGTTATATATTTATAACAGTGGAAAACCCCGAGGAATCCCTTCTGGATCATTTGTGGCCTTTGCCACATGTTATTGAGATCCCCCCCCCCCCCCCCCCCCCCACCCCCCCCACCCCCCCCCCCCCGCTCCCGAATGTATTTTCTGGATCCGCCACTGCAAGTGATATTTTTGACGTTTATATTGACTATGACCAAAACAAAGACCGTACATTTTCGTCCCTGTTCCCCACCCCCAGTTCCTATGAGCCTGATTTATTGTCTATAACTGTTATCATTTAAAGCTGCCATATCTAGATTATTTTTAGTGCCTTTATAATAGATCATCCTGTTCTGTTTCGTACATATGAGGCCTTATACGCCGAATTGGTTTCACAGCGCTCACTTAGGTAGATCAGATGCGAATGCTAACTAGTTGATTAGAAGTTAGGGCATTACGTAACGGTTGACTCCGTTAGTAATTTTTTCAAGACCATTTTCATTCATTACAACAGTCTTTCTCCTTTTCTTCTTCTAATATTACGGTTGATTTAATTGTATCAAGTATACCAAAGAAACTTTTTAAAAAAAAGAAGCAGAAACCCTCAATATGGTCAAACCACGTGACAACGACAGTGAAATGAAGATAATTAGGCCTATTCTCGATCTGCAATATCTTTTCATACACTTTGGCTCGCTCATCAAATTATTATTCCTTAGCTATTATTTCATTTAAGCAACTGATTTCACCAAAGAATACAAGGTATATCAGAAGGATCAGCCCACTGGGACTTTAATAGCGATGTTTACGCCAGTTAAGTAAACCTATCAACATGACATTGTATACACTTCGATAGTTTCCGTGTAATACGGACGGTGCCGGGAAACTAAACTATTACGTCAACAATACGATGACGTTTCAATGTGATTATGGACGTCAAAGTTGCTCTACGTACATTCTTCTTGAATTTAGCAATATGTGAACTGTATCGCTATTTGGCGTCTATGAGCATATTTAACGTGTACAAGAAAACATTGAATTACTTGATATGCATTTGTAATACATTAACGTTGGCGAAGCTGTCAGGATGGTTAGCTGCTATTTCAATAATGTTCAACAGACAGGTCAGTGTATTTATTGTATATACGGGTTGCCCCCCCCCCCCCCCCCCCCCCACACACACACCTAATATAAAATCCTGGCTAGGCCACTGCAAAGAAACAAATGACATATATATATATATATATATATATATAAACCACGTGCCAACGACAGAATTAATCTCGATCTGTAATATAATATAATTGTTTGGGTTTTGTTATGAATTGTTGATTTTACGATGTTCTCGGAAAAATTACGAAGTGAAAGTATGCAACAATGTCTATAACAAATATAGGCTTACGTCAATCGTCCTTACAAACTAAACTTTGAAACTATATACACTTTATAAAATATTCTCTTGCACTACAAATCATAAGAAGGTACCATTGTCGACAAAATGCGTTGTTAAAGGGACATTCCCGAGTTTGCTGCATTGTAAGATGTTTCCGAATAATAAAATATTTCTACAATTAAACATATATTAAATATATTTTCTTGTTTAGAATATCAGTGTCTGTATATTCAATGTGTTTCTGGTTGTTTTAATATTTGTATAAAGCCCAAACTGGATTTTGTCTTCAAATAATTTCGTACGTACGAAAAAATCTTTTTTAGGAAATGAAATGAAATTTAACTTAGTATAAATATTAGAAAGATCAGAAACACGTTTAATATACAGCCACTAATCATGGGCGGATCCAAGGGGGGGGGGGGGGACCAGGGGGACGCGTCCCCCCAAAAAATTGTTCAAGTGCCCTCAAAATGTCCAAGTGCCCTTTTTGTTTGTAGAATTTTTTTTTTTTTAAAAACAATAATTATATTGTAGATAAATGAAATCAAGATTTTCGTGTACATGCGCAAGCTTGCAGATATGTGTCTGTGTTATTGAGTCTCAATGGGGCCCCATTGAGGTTCTAACGCGAGTGACGCCAATTTACTTCATTATTGCTAGTATATTATGACGTAGAACTGTAGGAATTCATATTAATTGTAAATATCAAAACTTGTAGTAAGGTGCCCTTTTGACGAGTCAATGTGCCCTTCTTTTTTGGTCCCCCCCCCCCCTAAAAATATTTCCTGGATCCGCCCATGCTAATATTTTATGCAGAAAAATATATTTGATATGTAATTACAGTCGTCAAAAAGTCTGTTAGTCGATAACATCTTAAAAATTGAAGCAAATTCGGAAATGTCCCTTTAAAGACATTCACACCTTAAACCAAACGATATTTTTTAGACAATCACCATTTTGCAAATCCACAGACGGATGTGCAAAAATCGTATAAAGCAGCATTTGGGTCTGAGTCGAGGTACTGGGCAACCTCTTGCTTAAATTATCAATAGTTTTAACTCTTTCTGGTTGCACTGGTGTTTGTAGAAGCTTACGAACATAAAAATGAGAGGTGGTGGCTAGGGTCCAGGGGCGTAGCGTGATCTGGACCTGGGGGATTCGAATATGAATCGAGTGGACCTTTTTTTATTTAGTTTTTGCACCACCCGAAACTCCATATTTATAAACCTGTATGTTTTAGTACTGAAATCGGACCATTTGCTTCAATAGAGGGGTTCGTCCGAAACCCCCAAACCCCACCCAGCCTACGCCCCTGGGGTCTCCACGAGTACTCGGGCATGGGCCGAGTCTAGCAAGACTCGAGTCCGTTCACAGGACTCCGTACCCGTGCAAGGAATAGCACTCATTTAATTATATTTGTTTACGTCACTTTGTCATATGCTTGCCTGCCGCCGGTTACATTATAGGGCTATGAGACGTGAAGGGAAAACAAACGTTGAATGTGTGGAATGCAATACAATGGCATCATTTGGCACCCATGTTCAGCGCTAGAATTAAGATGCATATTGCTATTTTACTTTATTATGTTCTCATTATCATCTACAGGGCCGTAGCTAGCGGGGATGGGTAGGGTAGGCGCCCCCCCCCCCCCCGAAAAAATCCGGAAAGCATTATAAAAACTTAAAGAAAATTATCTTCTTAACTGTTTAAGGAGTTTTAGACTATCAACTACTCAGTTGCGCCCCCCCCCCCCCCCCCCCCATCCCCAAACAAAAAATTCTAGCTACGGCCCTGATCTGGTCCGGGTCGATTTTGACCCTCGATATTTTGGACTCGTGAAGGCCCTAATGATGGCAGTATAATACAAAAGAAGAACTTTTTTTTGGGGGGGGGGGGGGGGGGGTCAACTACCAGGCCCGTAGCCCGTATTTCGAGTGGGAGGGTTCGACTAGGTATTTGCCGGGGCCTTTTGGATATGAAATTAATTTGAAAAAAAAAAAAAACTTTATGTGGGGTTCCAGGGCCATACCTCCCCGAAAAAATTGAAATCTCTGAAAGCCTAAAACGCGTTTTCCTAGCACTTATATATATGTTATATGATATATGTTAAAAGGTACGTGTACCTCAGCACTAGATGATCAATTCCTTTAATAATGAAAATATTTATGAAAAACGAAACACATTACGTTCATAACAATTGTATCATCACCAATCGCCACCAAAGCCTGCATCCCCTGTTAAGAGTACAGGTGTAGTCATCTGTCACGGGGATCCTATAATACCCGTAACTGAATAAAACACGATTATCCAAATATCTCTCCTAACTGTATATCTATTAGATCTGTCTGTATCGGGCAGTCCAATACCCGAGTGGCTCGGCTCTAGGTATATCAGAGATAAGATCTTATATATATATATATATATATATATATATATATAGCACGTTTAGTTCACTAGAAAACAACAAAACACAATACTCTTTGCAATCTGTATTAACACTATGCTGACAAATGTACTTGCCGCAGTAGTTAATTAACAACAACAATATAATAACAACCCAGAACTAATCACTTAATTAGTAAATCACTAGGTGTCTAGTTTACACAATATTCTAATCACTTCACCGTGATACAACATTCACACGTGTGATAATTGAGAAACGCTTCCAGGGGAACTTAATAAAGGAATTACAACTCTATTCCTAATTGGTTAATTTTTAATTAACCCTTAACTACTCATTCAGTAACCTTGTAATACAGAATTAATACTGGTACCTATCACAATAAAGACAATAACCTACAGTTTACCTAGGTCCTCTAGGATGACTGGCTAAGCTTTATCTTACCAAATACTCGTATACAAATATTAGAACAGTGAAGCCTACAATTTACTTCGTCAGATTACCGAAGACACTGTCTAAAGAATATTGGTATAATACAGTATTAAAATATTTAAAGTCGCATCAATCACATCAAGGTTATACAACAGAGCAGAAATATATATTTACCAAGTCCAGTCGGACTACGTTCCCCGGGAGCCTTCCAATGATTCTCCCCGATATATCTAAAATCCTATCTATTTATTCAAAAATCTCAGAGACAGCGAATATCGCCTGGGGGCACAACGCGGTACCTCACCTATCATGTGATATTGCCACAACTCCCAGAGACGGTATATTTTCTTAGATGGCCAGACTTGCTGTCGCCTAGTTCGCCAGAAATACCCCGGTCGTAAACCGCACTACCTGAGTTATTACGTAACTACTGGCCACATGGCCTCCACACCTGCTCTAAGTGTGTATTAGGGGGTACGGTCGCGCGGAGGTATTACGTAACCAAGTGCACACGGCCCTCTAAAACAATTAACATCGCCACAGGCGAAAAGATAAGAGCATGATCCGTCACATCCTCAAACGTTTTCAGCAAAGGTTATTGCATCCCATATCATGTTTGTCACTGATGCGTCATATCATCAAAATGGCATCTACATGTTGGCCATAAAACATTTCGAAATACTTGGAAATTACATCAAAGAAAGTATGCAACATTTTCTACGGGACGTTTGCAAATTCAATAGCACCAAAACCAACCTTTGCCCGATACCGACTCTGGTCGGGCTGCTTGCGCGCCATTTGCGTATGCTAGCGCGGGAGATCCCCTCTTCCACCGACCTCAAACCTTTTCCTGTCCTGGACGGAGGAGCCGGCGAATGTCGACACCTGCGCCCATGACAGGCGTGTGCTTACAACAGCTTGTTCTGAATGTGCACGTTAAAACCTATGACCTGACCTGACCTAACAGGATTACTTTCTGCTGTTAACCATTTAATTCTGACTTTGTTGATAAATCAATGGAAGGTGAACTGCTGTCATTGTCATGTAATTATTGAACGCCACGAGGTCATCAATATAGTAGAAAGTACAATGAAACATTTTTGCTACATGTAGGTTCTTTTTTTTTCTTTTTTTCTTTTTTTTCTTTTTTCTATTTTTTTTTTTTTCTTTTTTTTTTTTTTTTTTTTTTTTTTTTTTTTGCCAGATAGTTAGACATTTTGAATCATGTACACTGCATCTTTGGTAATGGGATTGAGTGCTAAATGATGAAGACGAGCAAACATTGTTTTATGAGAAAGTTGAAAAAGTTAACAGTCAAGTATTAATTTTGTGCAATATTAAAAAACAAAACAGTGGACATCAGCTTTTGCGGGAGGGTTCGGACACACACACACACACACACCCGACACCACCACCCCACCCCCACCCCCACACCCCCCACCCCATACGGGCCTGATTACCCATCCCCCACCGCTAGTTATACGGTTCTAAAAATACATTTTATGCGAAACAAAAAGGTTCTTGAGAACTAGGGTTAGTGACTAGGAGCGGGGAAGGGGGAGGGGTGTTGGTTTCTGGGGAAGCAAGCGCTGGTAGGTATGACTACTTACAAGTTAAAATTTGTTTTATTTGACGACACAACTAGAGCACATTGGTTTATTAATCATCAGCTATTGGGTGTCAATCATTTGCTAATTTTGTAACCCACTACATGTTTCCCATTAGTAGCAAGGGACCTTTTATATACACTTTCCCACAGACAGGACAGCACATACCACGGTCTTTGATATACCAGCCGTGGGGCATTGGTTGTAACGGTGGAGAAAGAGAGAATGTATCCACTGAGGTAGTTCGATCCTACGACATCAGTCAAGCGCTCTACCTATTGAGCTAAATCCCGCCCCGAATGCGTGTAAGATTGGCATCGTGATACCGGGAAGATCCGCTCTTGACAATGGTTCTGAGAATGAACGTTGTGGTTTGTACGAATATTCATGCGCTGTCTGATCTACTGCACTCAATTACCGCGCCAGACGAGATGTCTCTAAAGTAGATACCATGGTGTCGGCCTTAATACAAAAATCTGGTCAATTTTCTTTCTTCTTTTTGTTTTTTTGGTTGTTTAAATATTAATTTTGACCTGTAATAACTTGGTTTATTTAATTATTCGTGAATCTTAAGGCGACGCTACACGACATGAGTGCCTCATACGAGAATAACCGATTGCATCTGTAGCAACTGATGACGTCGTAATGTTTGTCTTGTCAATCGGCTATTCTTGTACGAAGCATTCGCATTGTGTACCGTCACCTTTTAACCCAGACATGGCTGTATATAGCGGGGGAAGAGGGCGCTGTTGCCTCACCGAATTTATAAAGGATGACTATTATGTCTTTATTTTACGCATTTCGCACAAGTAAAACTGAAGTAGCCTACAAATTAAATAAAATAGCCTTGCTTGAACATGCTAAGAAAATATTGTTCTATCCTTTTTTTTTATCCTTTTTTTTTTTTTTGGGGGGGGGGGGGGGGTCTTTTTTTTCTTTCATTTTCTTTCTTTCTTGCTACTTTTTATTTTGTTGTTGTTGTTGGATTGGGTTGGGGTTTTTTTTTGGGGGGGGTTTAAATTTTTGTTGGGTTTTTTTAGTTTTTAAAGTTTATATTATTGCCTTTGATTCAATAATGGGTTTTTTTCGTACACTGTGGTTGTAATTTCAAAATGGACCTGTAAACAAAATGTCCGTCAGATGGCGGTTTGTACACGTTGACCTTGCCCTTTCTGGATTTAAAAATATGGCGACTAAGTTTTTCCTACACTGTAGTGGTTATTATTATTGGCGTTTTATTTTGTTTATTTTGGTGTGTATTGTTATTGATGAGGATTTGCTATTGTTGTTGTTTAATCCGGACTTTGCACACGGGCACTCGGAATCTGATACATGATTACACTTTGTAACACTAGGCCCAGTGGTAAAGGTCCTGGTATATGCTACACTGTCTGTGGGATGGTGCATTTAAAAGATCCCTTGCTACTAATGAAAAAATGTAGCGGGTTTCCTCTCTCAGACTATATGTCAAAATTACCAAATGGTTTACATCCAATATCCGATGATTAATAAATCAATGTGCTCTAGTAGTGTCGTTAAACAAAACAAACTTTAACTTTAAAATTGTTTTTATATGTAAAAAGTTCGCTTACTGTTAAAAGCTGTCAACTGACATTCTCCACGACCAAAGGACCGTTAAGTAGTGTACAGTGTATAAAAACACATATTTTCTTAAATTTAATGCCAGACCTTTAGTTTGATTATTTTGAGAGTTCACTCATTACATTAAATGTATGTGTCTGACTAGGTACAGCCGCCGCAAGAAGAAACCTGACATTCGTACCCGAAACAAAAAGTATGTTTTATCTTGTAGTGTCTGCATACGCGTACCCCCCCCCCCCCCCCCCCATCTCGTACGCTTATGAGTGTTAGTACTAGTTACTAACATGTAAATTTTATATTACGAGTAAACTCTCTAGGGTGTATACCACCAAATCAAATCCCACAAACGACAACAGTACATGTGGCTAAAACTCCTACCTGCAGCGTATCATGAATGAATGAATGAATGAATGTTTAACGACACCCCAGCACGAAAAATACATCGGCTATTGGGTGTCAAACTATGGTAATGCAAATAAATAAAGTGATGATCAACATCAATATAAAAATTCAAGGTTTAAACAAAAACAGTGTAAAGAACTGTGCAAAAATACAAATACAAATATCACAGAATTTTACGGACACCGAATTTTACTCTAAACTTCAATTTGTGCTGTATTGGCCATTCTCAAAGAGAATGTTACACCCCTGCACCACGGTGAGGTTACAGCACGCGCAGGGGTGCAGCGTATCAATTGACATATACACCACGAACATAAATACTACCACCTCTCACCCATAAAGTAAATCAGAAAAAAATGGGCCTTAAGCTGCTAATTTCAGAGATAACGGGTAGCGTCTATGACTACTCTAGGTCAGCACAGAAATTGGCATTCTATTTTTAGTAGGATCCCGCACATGTTTCAAGCAAAACGCTACTTGACATAGTGGTACTAGATGAAATAAATTGCATACATTTTTGCTCAGATAAAATTCTTTTTTTTTTTTTTTTTTTTACAACAAACAGTCACATTTATCACAAATGACAGGACTTGTGGTATTAACTGCTCTATCAAAACTTTGACCCAGCCGGATGTTATTTAGTTTGGTGCACCTCGAACTTTGAACTAACCGGATGTTATTTAGTTCAGTGCTACCTATAAGGATCAAACTAAACGTCTGTGGAATCAGATTTCGGAAAATGGTGTATTTCAGAAACTACTTACGATCGTTTGATTGCCGAACACTGACAGTTTGTTAGATACAGTGTGCACTCTAGCCATATTCTCACCTATAAATAAACAGAATACTCGAGCCATAAACGTTGTTACTCATGGCGACATAACAAACAAAAATGAAATCGGTGAAAGTAGTCTAATCTTCAAGTAAAAGAGATGCGATTAAATTATTCTGCCATGTTTGTTTATTAATGCCAAAATATCCTCTTTATATGTTTAAACTTCGAACCGACAAGAAAAAACCCAAACGAGCCATTTCAGATATGGCAACACTGATATACAGCCTATTAACGTGGATATTTCAAAATCGACTTGTAAACAAAATTTCCGTCAGATGGCGGTTTGTACACGTTGACCTTGCCCTTTCTGGAATTTAAAAATATGGCTGCTATGGACATCGTTGGTCGACAAATACATCTCTAGTTGTCAAAGAATAAAGCTAATCGTGATGGATTTTAATATCTTATCTCAGATATGTTGAACTGTTTATACAGTCTGAACATGCACCGTGTTTATACAGTCTTGGAATATACCATGTTTAATACACAATCTCCGCATACAAGCCGTATCGCAGGAGCGGTTACATGATTTTTCTAGCGGGGAGATGTAACATAAAAAGGGCGGATCCAGGATCCATGGGAGTGGGCCAAGGGGCCTGTCCCCACCTAATAAAAATTAAAGTGCCTTTCTATTTATTTTTTTTTTTTTTATTTTTTTACAATTTTCATTTAAGTGCCCTTTTTAGGTAGTGCACGGGGCACGTTATGTCAATACTTTTCTTAACGTGCTTCCCTCTATGTAGCATATTTAAAATGGCGGGGGACGTTTAACGGTTGTCGTTGGAAGATTAATTTTGTTAATAATGACACAAGTACTTCAATCGGGATCTAGTGAGTACGGTAGGTTATACATTTTTGGTTTGTGTGTCCATTTGTTGCACTATTTCGGTTGAAAACCGTTTGAAACATGGTGCCACCAAGTTTTGAATACCAGTTACATATAGGGTATGTAACCAGGTTCGGATGTAGAAGAACCACACATTCTACGTACGTCCCTTCGGACTAGATCCGCGCCTGTATTGTGTATGACAAGCGGTTCAGTGCAGACATGACACTTCGTGATTGTTTGTCACTGGATTAAATTTTTGTTTCCCTCAGCTTCAAAACTATTTAAATGCTAAACTTCATTGTTGACATAATTATACTGATGTGTTTTGATTTCGGCCTGCTTCCAGTAACATAGATATTTTTGATCACACATTTTGTAACGTGTCTTGTGTAGAATGCGAATCACATGTGAGAGAGAGTTTGCATGGACTGAAAAAAAAAAAGAGTTGATGTTTGTTTTAAAAATGGATAAAAACATTAGTTCAATATAATGAACTAATTTTGGCGTTTTATTTCTGTCTGGAATTAAATGAATGCACGCTTGTGGCTAATTCTAACGGTAAAGGGTCTGAGGTATTAATATTGCATAGTTTCATGTTTATTGTGACTCGACTTGTTTATCTAAATGGTGTACAACGTGACGGGCTCATGACCATTTTGAATATCAACAGAAAAAACTATGTAGCGTCTTCCAGCATAGGCGTAAGGGCTCCCATTTTTGTAGGTGGTCAGGCTGGATTTTGTCCTAATTGAACGAAAATGCAAGTATCTCAATAACAACATTTATTCATATTAGCATTACTACCAAACAGCTATACAGGGTTGTAAATGAATCACTATGCATTTTTTCATGGATTATAACTAATTTTGATGGTAAAATGATGCAAATACATGGTAAAAAGGTCTCAGGTTAGCACATTTTGCCCGAATATCTGTATAATTTTTGCCCGAATTTGAGGTTTTTCTCCAGCACGGGTGGTGGTGGTGGGGGGGGGGGGGGGCATTGCTCCCTTCTTTCTCCCTCAACCCATATCGTAACGCTTATGTCTTCCGACTCTTGTTAAGACGTATAGGTGGCATTGAACAAGTTCGAAGTGCACCATGAAATATTTACAGAGTAAAAACAGCAGCGCTGATTGGTAGTAATACAATTTATGTGACTGATTATCAATTGCCAATAAATATAATTTATATACTTTTTATATATACAAATACACACACACACACACACACACACACACACAGAGAGAGAGACACACACACAGACACACACACACACAGAGAGAGAGAGAGAGAGAGAGAGAGAGAGAGAGAGAGAGAGAGAGAGAGAGAGAGAGAGAGAGAGAGAGAGTTGTTATGCGGTATATGCCAACCATTGCCCCACGAATGGTACATCGAATGACATGACATGTTCTGTCATGTCTATGGGAAAGTACATATAGAGGATCTCTATTGGCAATAGTAGCATATATGGCAGCAGCGGGTTTCCTCTTTAATAGCCTTGGTTTAAAATGTGCTTATGTGTCGTTAAATATACATATTCCTGTCCTTTCTTTTCTCTCACTATCTAGACCAAGTGTCGAAATAATCATGTTAAAGAGTAAAATTAGCCGTATTTTAAAATGTGCTTATGTGTCGTTAAATATAAATATTCCTGTCCTTTCTTTTTTCTCACTATCTAGACCAAGTGTCGAAATAATCATGTTAAAGAGTAAAATTAGCCGTATTTTAAAATGTGCTTATGTGTCGTTAAATATAAATATTCCTGTCCTTTCTTTTTTCTCACTATCTAGACCAAGTGTCGAAATAATCATGTTAAAGAGTAAAATTAGCCGTAGTTTAAAATGTGCCGTTAAACAAATATTCTTTTTCTTCCCTTCTTGTCTAAACGATTCTTGAGAATTACGCCCATTAAAGCTAATGAGACGATTTGTCTGCCTGAACTCAATACATTTCTTACGCGTGTAATTACATACAAAATATCAGAATATAAATTCTCAGAAACGACCACCAGAGTAACCATAGGCGTCGGGAGAATTGGAGAGACTGTCCTCTTTAAAGGGATTCCATCCTACGACCCAATTACCTCAGCCAAGCGCTCTGCCAATTGAGCTGGACTCATTATGCGTTCGGGAGAACAAGCGTTTGACATCTAAAGGTTCATTCATACTTCACTCGCCGACCTCCATACGGAACGGAAATTTAGGTCGCCTCAAGGTTGCCGACAACAAAAATCCGTCGAACAAACTCACGCTGAAGGCGCACGCAAGATGACGTAGCGAAGCGAGTGAAACTGACATTTTTTCAGCGTTCGCACGGATGATCCGTTTCCAATCCGCCCGAGATGAATTTTATTTATCTTTTTGCGCATTGCGTTTCTGCTTTGTTGAGGTAAAAATAAGGGTGGCTGGCCTTAAAAAAGCTGCCTTTTATTCAATAGAAGACAAACGTCTCATTAACGAAGTTCGTAAGTATCCAAACCTGTATGATACCAGTTTACCAGAATACAGGGACCATGGACGGACAGAACAATCGTAGATTGCAGTAGGCAGTATTTTTGAAAATAAAGATCGTGAAGGGAAAGTATTTGCGGGATCAGTACACCAAATGAAAAATGGTCTAACGTGGTGATCCTGCCATTAAAAAACACAAATGGAAATACTACGACCTACTGAGTTTCCTATCCGATAATGTAAAACATAAAGAAACAGATGGGAACCTATCCAGGTATACCAAATCTAAAATCTATTTTACAGTTCAGTCATGAATTATAACTTAAGCCCCTTTCATATGAAACTGCATTGTAGTTTGTGACAAATCTACTGTTGACTCCCCAATCACATCTTATTATCCTGCATAAATAATTGTTTTTGTATAATATTATGTATACTTCTTACCCAAAACCCTTTGAAATGACAAACTTTGCACATCTATGTCATTAAGCACACATGTTAAGTTATTTAGGTATGTAAAAGTATATTAAAATGTCGGTAAGCATTTACATGTCTTACAAATATTACATGTAGGTTAAAAAAAAAAATTCAATTAAACACTGTGGATAATATGTTTATAAGACATACATAGAAATTTGGTAGCCCATTATCATTACCATATAGTTATATACATGATCTGTTGTCATATGACAAAAATAGAAACCGTGCAAATATATATATATATATATATATATATATATATATATATATATATATATATATATATATATATATATATGATGATGATGAAACCATTTATAGCGCGGTTCACAACATGTAAAGTGTGAATTGTCAGCCGTAAAAAAAACGCACGTGAAAATTCCGAAATGCACTCGTTTGTTGAACGGCGAGCTTGAGGAAAGCGGACTGAGTATGAACACAATCACGACGGAGTGTGCCAAGCACCCGCCGACGAGTGTCGGCAGAGAAGTATGAACCTAGCTTAAGACCTTCTGCGGCTGTTCGGCAACAGTAGCGTTTGGTAGCAGCGGTTGGGGTTTCTCTGCTCGCTCGCTCGCTCTCTCGCTCTCTCTCTCTCTCTCTCTCTCTCTCTCTCTCTCTCTCTCTACGTTAGATACCCATTAACCGTAGTTTAAACTCTCTCTCTCTCTCTCTCTCTCTCTCTCTCTCTCTCTCTCTCTCTCTCTCTCTCTCTCTCTCTCTCTCTCTCTCTCTCTCTCTCTCTCTCTCTCTCATACGTTAGATGCCCATTAACCGTAGTTTAAACTGCGTTGGAATGTAATTTAACAAGGTTTAACAAGCGTATGTACTCCTTTCCTTTGTCTTGACATTTAAATCAATACATTTTAAACAGTTTAAACCATAGAAATTGAACCAAAAAAACCTGAACCATCCAAAGGGCAAATTGGTGGTACGAATCCGGTTTGTTTCCGAGATAGCCTGTCTCCGCTTTCTCATCTACTACTACGGTCTCCACATTCACTGGTACGTCTTCTTCACGTTTTCGCGTCGAAAATCTTACGCCATCGATTCCACGGGCTTTGTGTGGTAAGTAATGCAATTATATACGCGGCTGCTTCCGTTCAGCCTTATGGTCATGTATCTGATTGGGTTATATAGACACCTCGGCTCGGCCGCAAGTGGGCTTCGGGGCGCACTCGCTCTATTCGTTATAGCATACAATTTGTCACGGTCCCTAATCTAGTTAACGGTCGTGGCGGCCATACCCCTGGCTCATTTCAAGATCTGTATGCCCGTCGGCCACCACGCGGAAAAATATTAGTGATTATTTATTTCATATCTCGCTGGACTAAACGAGCGAAAATGATGCATTTTGAAACAGATACTTCATACATGAATTGACAAATTGGGAGATGAAATTACTACTCGGGGTTTATGTTTTTATACTCCGCTATTTCGTTGGGTAATAAAACTTGAAAATTGAGGCCAGAAAGAAAAGAAGAAAGAGAAGAGAAATTGCCTCTACATCGTGTTAGATCATCGTCTATATAAATGAGGAAAGAACAGGAGTTGTAGGACGAAACATTAAACGATGAGAACTGGACGCCTTCCCACTTTCATTGTTTGTTTTGTTGTAGTTGTTTGGTTCGGGGGGGGGGGGGGGGGGAGGGGGTAGGCGCAGTGTGTTTTGTTTAATGGAAGTTGGGGTGGGTTTTTTTTTTTTTTTTTTTTTTTGGGGGGGGGGGTTGTTTGTTGTTTTGTGGTAATTTTTGTTGAGTTTTTTGTTTTCTAGTTGCTTGGTGAGTGCGTGTGTGCGTGTGCGTGTGTGTGTGTGTGTGTGTTTATTGTTGTTCTGTAGTGTCACAAGCAATATATTTTACATATGAAGATATTTCCCCTGTTTTAGCCAGTGCCCCAAAATTGGTATAGCAAATATCGTGGTATGTATTGCCCTGTCTGGGAAGTGCATACAAAAGATCCCTTGCTGCCTTTTCTGTAGGAGTAGCATATATAATTCGGCAGTGGGCATCCTCTCTCTCTCTCTCTCTCTCTCTCTCTCTCTCTCTCGTCTGTCTCCTCCTCTGCCACAACCGTAAATAAAATGTGCTGAGTGCGTCTCTCCTCTCTCTCTCTCTCTCTCTCTCTCTCTCTCTCTCTCTCTCTCTCTCTCTCTCTCTCTCTCTCTCTCTCTCTCTCTCTCTCTTCTCTAATTTTAAAACTGCAATATCGCCTTAATGTGTAATACATCAAAATGTCATTTTCCATTTATTTTAAATTAATGTTCATGCCCATTTATATTGCCCTCCCGATAAAGTATTTTCGCAAAATATATTTTGACAAAAGTCCGTAGGAACCATTGGGGAGACTGTGCCCCCTCCCCCCCCCCACCCCACCCACACACACACACACACACTCGATGACGGAAATGTATATTTCTTTGTTCTACTATATATAGAAAAAAAAATCTTACTTGTGCCCACCCACCCCAGAAAAGACTGCGCCCCCTCCACCAGAGATTGTGCCACCACCCCACCCAACTCCAATGTCGTTCCTACTATACGGGCCTGTGACCTAGAAATTGTGTTGGAAAAGCATGGAAAAGTGAACGTTGATGTGCAACCTCCACTCAATCAGAGTCCGCATCTTTCAAACTGCCTCTTCCTCCTGACAGCATGGTTTTTTCATTATCTGGTACCGTGGCGAATCGTTTAACCTTTCCTGGAAGCCGGGTCAGACCATCTTTGCCTTGTTAGGAACAAGACGTAAAGTAGATTACGGATTTCAAGCCGCCGCTTCCTTTCTAATGATCGGCGAGCCACGGGCGTCTACGACAGCGCATCTTCAAGGGGCCGAGCAGTCGCGCCGCCGAACCGCGGAGAGTTGATGGAAGCGGGACGAATTTGTTTAATTTGCCACGTACATCACCCCGGGGGATCAGTCATTAATTGTTTTACGTCTGTCTGGCTAGACTGGTTCTTAGTCTGGCAAAGATTTATTTATAATTTTCCACTTGTTTTCTTGTTGCTCGCTGTTTATGCTAGACATGGCTCTTTATGCTAGACATGGACATTGTTCTGTCGCTCGTAAATGGTTTAGTGGAACGGTCTGCTTTTGTTTTAGAGACGATCTGTGATTAGGAAAAGGAGCGAGGTCGGGGAGGGGGGGGGGGGGTGTAGTCTGCGTTTGTGTGGTGATGGATTTTTGTTGTGGATTATTGTCTTACCAACGGTGGATCCAAAGGAGGGGATATGTTCCCCTCTAAAAAAAAAAAATTAAATTGACCTTTATACGTCGGTTGACCCATTGTGACCTATGGTTGACCCATTCTCTTTCTAACCAGTGCACCACGACTGGTGTATCAAAGGCCGTGGTACGTGCTATCCTGTCTTTGGGATGGTGCATATAAAAGATCCCTTGCTACTAATGGAAAAAATATAGCGGGTTTCGTCTCTGAGACTATATGTCAAAATTACCAAATGTTTGACATCCAGTAGACGGTGATTAATAAATCAATGTGCTCTAGTGGTGTCAATAAACAAAACAATTTTTTTTTTTACCCTCTTAATGAAATGTCCTGTTCAGGGAGTTGGACCATGTGCCCTTTTGCCCTTCTCCCTCCCTAGAATATTTCCTGGGTCCGCTCTTGCTTATATTCGATCATGGCCAGATATAAAGAATTTTGCATGGCCAGATATTAAGAAATTAATATTTCAAGCTCGAAACTAACCTTTTAGCTAGATATACCAAAATCAAAAACAAAAACCAAGTACCTTTAAACCTAGCCCGAGTACTTTGACGGTAAGAGAGCTAGACGGACATTTGGACAGTTATCAACGCTCTCGTTAATAACTGTCCAAATGTCCGTCTAGCTCTCTTACTGTCAGAGTACCCGGAGTACGTTAAACCCGACGGTTCAGGACAGCGTGCTTGAGCCGTAATTGGATTTAAGCATGAAAATAAACGAAAAGACGTCAACCCCCGGGCTCTTCGCCTTTCTGTCTCTGCCTAATAACAAGTTGTGTGTGGCTGCCCATATCATCACGCTGACGTCTGGCCGCTGGTGGGGAAAATCGAGTTAAAACCAGGGTCATATTTGAAGATTATAGGGAACACACCGCCCGTAATGGGTTAAACACACCTTTCTGACATAACCTGACGCCAGTTCCCCCGCCACCCTATTCAGCTCCGTCCCTTTCCATCGAGATAAAGGAAATAATGGCCGACTGAAGTCGAATGACCTCTTCCGATAACCCCCCACCTGAGTGGTGTCATGGAATACGTCTGCGGGGCTTTTGCCAAAAATGGCGGCATTTTCGTACGACGTCGTCTGGTGTCCTTTTCTTCGCGCGGGGTGGGATCTAGCTTTGTTGGTCTTGGCCTGATCGAACCAAGTCAGTGGACCTGTTCTTTTATAGTTTTTTGCTAACAACTAATGCATCACGAATGGTATATCAAAGACCGTGTATCTGCTGTACTGTCTATGGGAAAGTGCACATAAAAGATTTCTTGTTGCCAAAGCCAAAATGTGGTAGGTTTTTCTAAGATCAGGGCCCAATTTCACGAAACATCGTAAGCCTAGTTTTGCACGTAAACGTAAATCTACGTCTAAACCACAGTTCTTGTTACTAAAGAAAGAAAGAAATGTTTTATCTAACGACGCACTCAACACATTTTACTTACGGTTATATGGCGTCAGACATATGGTTTAAGGACCACACAGATTTTGAGAGGAAACCCGCTGTCGCCACTACAAGGCTACTCTTTACGACAGGCAGCAAGGGATCTTTTATTTGCGCTTCCCACAAGCAGGATAGCACAAACCATGGCCTTTGTTGAACCAGTTATGGATCACTGGTCGGTGCAAGTGGTTTACACCTACCCATTGAGCCTTGCGGAGCACTCACTCAGAGTTTGGAGTCGGTATCTGGATTAAAAATCCCATGCCTCGACTGGGATCCGAACCCAGTACCTACCAGCCTGTAGTCCGATGGCCTAACCACGACGCCACCGGTCAAATGTTATGATGTAGATTATTATGACATTGTAAGTATTTAGAATATAGGCAGTTACAAAATATCACATGAATGAAAAATGTTTTGTTCGTTTCGTTTAATGACACCACTAGAGCACACTGATTTATTCATCATTTGCTATTGGATGTCAAACATTTGGTAATTTTTACATATAGTCTTAGAGAGGAAACCCGCTACATTTTCCATTAGTAGCAAGGGATATTTTATATGAACCATTCCACAGACAGGAGAGCACATACCAGCCTGTAGACCGATGGTCTAACCACGACGCCACCGAGGCCGGTAAAAAATGGTTAATGAGACAAGCTCTGGTTATTTTAGACGGTATTTCCCTGTTTAAACATCACAGACTTTAGCTTCTCTCTGTTATAACCATATCCAAATGTGTGTTGCAGGTTTGTAGGTTAACTAAACTTAGTGTCCATTTTTACGGGTTGAAACTAGGGTCTGCGCCTTAAAGGAAACATGACACGTGACCATATTATAGCTCATTTTAAAAGAAAAATGATATAAAAATAATATACAAATAACTTTATAACAATAAAATACGTGTAGTTAACTTAAAATGAAGAAATTACGCTAATCAGTATCAAAGTACGATTTATGCATATTTCTTCGTGAGCGTTCGGAAAAAAAGGGAAGTGACGTCAGAGCCGCTGTACTCTTCCATTGTTGTTAACTGTTTATATATGGAGTAAGGGGCTTCCGATCTTTTCAGTCCAATAGTGCCGTACTGTGCGGCCTTTGGGTGTAAAAATAAACAGTTTAAACGATCGGGATTGTCTTTTTATGGTTTTCCAAAGGATTGTATCCGAAGAAAGACGCGTGTATTTTATCGCAAAAGAAATGATTGGACACCAACACCGCATAGTACTTTGGTGTCAGCCTATTTACAGCCCGGAGCCCGAACGTTACCCGGAGACAAAAACAGTACTCTGTTGCGAATGCCGAGGTGTACATTGTACATATTTGGCACAAAGATACACCTCAGCATGATGTATTTATATATGTTAAAACAAAAATGTAGAATTTTTTATTTATTTATTTTTTTGGAAAAAAAAAGATTTTTCATGTATGGGCTGTAGGCCTACATAACAAAATCTGTATTCGCCGTCCGAAGAAGGAAACGTCAATAAGTAATTAAATATGGCATATACAAACATGGGATTTGGCATGAGGATACATCTCAGTACGATGTATTTAAATATGTTTTTAAAAAATGTGTAGAAAACAATAATAATTTTAAATAATGTTTTTAATCTTCGGGCGGAATACGTCACAAAAACGTTCCTCATCGCCCGAAGCCCCAAAGCAACACGAAGTTCAATACAAAATAAACCACTACTGTCGGTGTCGAAATAACTATTATGTTTCATCCACGGGCTGACTTGAGAATCGGAGTGTTGTTTTAGTTAATTGGTCCTTTCTTTCCGTGGCCTGCACATGTGATTCCTGATTGGCAGGTGTAAATTGCAGGGTATCGACCAGGTAAGTGATTACCACGGTCTAGACATACGCACAAAATACGTGCCAGTTTTTTTAAGATCACAGGGTATTGTGGCGTAACCTGTCGCGACTACAGTACAATGTTAATGGACATTATCAGCCGCCCTGCTTCATTACTGTAAATAATGCTGTAAAACCCTTGATTAAGTAGACTTTCCCATCTAAAATTACAAAACTGACCAATTACGTAGTACCAAAGAAAAGAAAATTATCACTTGGGTATCGTGAGTGGTCGTTTTTACTCTAACGCACCCTACCAATAGGCCTAATAATATGCTACTTTTTTTTATGAGAGAAAAATACTATAACCCCATTTCGTTCTATTGATGCAAATAGAAATATATTTAGTTTAAAAGTTGATTATACTCTCAAGTCATTTATGTTGTTTTACAAGCCAGGTTAATGAAAGTGAAGCGCCTTGTCGTAAATTAGAGCGTTTGTTTACACTGTGCATACAGATTTCATTATGTACAGCCCGAACATAAAAAAAATGCGATATTTTCTAAAAAAAAAAAAACAATTTTTTTTTGTCCTACATTTATATTTTTTTTACATATTTAAATACATCATATCGAGGTGTATCTTTATGCTAAATATGAACAGTATACACCTCGGCATTAGCATCCGAGTTTTGGTTTTGTCTCCGGGTTACTTTCGGGCTCCGGGCTGTAAATTGGTCGACCGGTCTGGTCTGGCACCATCAGTTTCTCCACCCTCCGACTCGCTATCCGTTTTTTCTTCAGTATCACTGTTGTAAGTAAATGTGTGTCTTTCTTCATTTACTAACAGCTCATATTGATACGGCAAAACGTTTTGCGAACGAACACTCATTGTTTTGGTAAGCTGTGCAAGTCTTAGATTCTTTATGAGTGGTACGGACTAATGCTTTTAAGTGTAAGGCATCAGATCAAGCGACGCGTCTCTGACGTCACGGACCTCGTGATTGCCCTGCTCATTAAAGATCGGCAATTTCCGCTAAGAGCTCGTATCTGGGGTTCTTTTATGGAGATATTTTAAGTAATTAATTTTTTATAATTTTTTTTTTTAGGTGGTTCAATTTATAATTAATTGTACATGGTTGGTGCCAAATATGGTTTACGTGACATGTTTCCTTTAAAACCAAATATAGTATAAAATACACCTATTTCGTTTTCTTTTGCCAATAAAATGCTCCATCTTCCGTAATGATGTCATTTTCTGCGTGAAATAGATTCCAAACACATGTAAACGTATGACCGGTTTACCTGTGCTAGTCGCAGACGTAAATTTACGACGTTTTGTGAAATTGACTCCTGGTCCGTATTTAGGAGGGGGTGTTCGTCCGAACCCTTCTGCAAAAGCTGTGGTCCACTTTTTTTTCTTTCTTTCTTTTTTCAATATTGCACAAATAATTTATTGTAACTTTTGCAACTCTTTTCCATAAAACAATATTTGCTTGTTTTCGTCATTTAGCACTCCCCTTACTAAAGCTGCAGTGTACATGAATCAGAATTTCTAACTAATCTGGCAAAATCAAAACAAAGGAACAAATATGTTTAATTGTACTTTCTGCTATATTGATGACGTTGAAGCATTCGATAATTGCATGGCAGTGACAGCAGTTCACCTTCCATTGATATAACAACAGAAAGTAATCATGTTCATGTTCATGTTGACCTCGGTGGTGTTGTGGTTAAGCCATCGGTCATAAGACTGGTAGGTACAGGGTTCGCAACCCGGTACCGGCTCCACCCAGAGCGAGTTTTATTAATGGGTAGGTGTAAGACCACTATACCATCTTCTCTCTCACTAACCACTAACCAATAACAACTAACCCATTGTCCTGGACAGGCAGCCCACATAGCTGAGGTGTTTGTCCAGGACAGCGTGCTTGAACCTTAATTGGATATAAGCACGGAAATAAGTTGAAATGTTCATGCCTTGATTTTTATGTAGAGATTCAAATTGACACTTGACTTCGATATATTATGTCAAGCAAAATTCTTCTATCATTTTAGCAATGCCGGTTATTTCCAAGTATCTCAAAACGTTTTACGGCCAACAAGTAGATGCCATTTTGATGATGCGACGCATCAGTGACAAAAATTAAATCTGATGCAATACCTTATGCAATACATTTTGCTGAACACGTTTGAGGACTACACATGTACTCTGAACAGGGGCTGCATCTTTTGGCGGTGATTCGTGATGATACGATTTTTAAGAAGGTAATGTGTTTCTTTTTCATAAATATGTTTATTATTAAAGGAACTGATCATACATGTAGTTCTGAGGCATCTATAGGCGTACCTTTTCTGTACTTAGGTTATAATAAGCAATTGCCGAAAATATTTAACATATACATCGGGTCAATACTCTTAACTCCTGATGTGTGCTAGAATTTCATTATCTTAAAAAATGCTAGAAAAACGTGTTTTAGGCTTTTAGAGATTTCCAAATTTCCTGGGCCCCGTTCCACAAAGCGATCTTAGCCTTAAGATCACCTTAAGTGCATAGCTACCTTATATACTTACGGTAATCGTAGCACTAAGATCGCTTCGTGGAACATGCCCCTGGACCCCCATACAAAGCAACTTCATATCCAAAAGGCCCCAGCAAATACCTAGTCGACCTTCCCCACCCCCACCCCCACCCCTTTCGAAATGCTGGTTAGGGTTTGCTAAGACTACGAGTCAAATATTACCAAATGGTCGACATCAAATAGCTGGTAGTTGATAAATCAATACCCCCACAATAGAGATTGTCCTACCATTACTACAGATATTTTTCTTACTGCCTGCGGTACCGGACTGCATAAGCGTTCGAGGCGTGAGGTTGGGGTGGGGGTGAGGGGGCAGAGGCAATTACCTCCTTCTCCAGGGCTGAAGCAAATCCTCAAATTCGAGTAAAAAAAAGATAGAGATATTCGGGCAAAATGAGTTTGCTTGAAACCTTTTTATATCATGTATTTCCATCATTCAGATTTCTACCCACACTATTAATTGTAACCCATGTAAAAAAAATCTGTAGTGATTCGTTTCAAACCCTACATAGCTGTTTGGTAGCAATGCTAATAGGAATAAATGTTGTTATCCAGATTCTGGCATTTAAACGTACGCCTTTGTTGGATTGAATCTTCCTCAAACTGTCATAGTAGTCTGCCTTCTTGAAAAACGTCTTGGTAATAAACCACATTTATTTTTATTTTGCTTGTATATCTGTCGATGTCGTCTGTTTGCCTGTATGTCAGTATGTCCGCTCATCTAATTCTACACAGCTGGTCGAGACTGGTCGTCATAAAACTTAGTTAACAACGACAGAATCGGTATTGAATTCTCGTAATTCCTCTGCCAATTCTACCAATCAAACTTTGGACACAAGACAGTCGGTGATATGATTGCCGTCTCTGTCTATCTATTCTGTTGTCGCCAATACTTTTGAGAGAGAGACACAGAGAGACAGAGAGAGACAGGCAGAGCGAGAGAGAGAGAGAGAGAGAGAGAGAGAGAGAGAGAGAGAGACAGAGAGACAGAGACAGAGACAGAAAGAGTTAGTTATAGAAACTAACTTTTAAAATATCCATTATTAGTCCCCTACCTGTCCAACCTGAGACACGATTATTGGTTTCGTCTCCGTCCTTCCGTTTGTCTGTCTGTCTATCTGGCTGTCTGTCCCACGCATAATTTCTCGGACGTATTTTCGGAATGTCTCGAAATTTCTAGCTGAAATTCTTTGAGCAGCTAAATCATTTACTGTTCAAGGTGGAGTTTCATTGCAATTTACCCTTTTTAGGAGTTTAGGAGCTACAAAATAAATTTGGGCCAGGAAGGGGACATGCTTTGTTTTAGCAATACTCTCAGAATGTTTGTACAACCACAGTCATGTTTAAAGTGAGATTGTACAGACGCTATATTTCTGTTCACTTCCACTGATTCTTCCTTCCACTATCATACCACTATTTCAGTCATTGAGTGGATTTAGTTCCACTGAAAAGAGTGTTTTTATTCTTTATTTTGTTTTATTGGAATCAGAACTGATTTGACTGTTAGGTTATGCAATGTTGAAAATGGAGCCAACTCCAATAATTGTGGCTTAAAAGCAGGATGTTGGAATCAGACTGTTAGGTTATGCAGTGTTAAATTCCCATAATTGTGGCATAAAAACACGGAAGATTCTTGCATCTTGAACTGAATGTCATATCACATAGTGCGTTGACTGTATACTAAGATTTATTTTAGAGTTGCTTCCCTTTTTAGCCCCCTTGAACTAAAGAGTGGTAATATTTCAAACTCGAATCCACGGCAAATGGCGATTTTTTGTTGTTGATTTTTTTAAATTATTATTTTTTAGTATAATGGCGTCACAGGAACTATATAATGCTGCGTTCGACTGATCTTGTAATTACCGCTTCGACAACTTCCGACTTGAAAATAGTGTCCGGAACGCTCCGCAGCATTGACGGAACCGGAACCGGAACCTACTTCCTTACAAATGCATCCGAACGTAAACAAGTTGCGAGTAATAACCGTTATGTTCTTCCATGGTAGAAAGTTAAACATTGTTTTTCTGGTTTAATTGCTACTTAGGCTAATGCCTGAATGCACGATTTATAAATACCTCTTATTTTAGCTAGACTAGGCACGGCCTGGAAACCATTATTTGTATTGTTAAATAATAAGACTAAAGGCGATGCTACACGATACGAGTGTTCTATACGAGCATAGCTGATTGTTACTGTATAGCAACACCGATGAAATCGTAATGTTTGTCTTTCCACAATCGGTTATTATCGTTCGAAGCACTCGTGTCGTCTGGCGTCGCCTCAGTTACCGCTGTGTATAGGTGCAACGATACGGTGAAAACCGTATTGCGATACATCAAATCCGTATTTATGGAAGTGTATCGTTGTTTTCAGTGATTCGTGAGTGCATGTATTACGACTTTGTCAAAACCTCCCTTCCAGTTTGCATTGTGTAGAAACACGACCTTGACCATTCAGATTAATGCGGTCAAATTTCTGGAGTACAATATTTTTTGGCATTGCAAATAAAACTTCAATTATTACCTTGCACGGAAAAATACGTAATCTGCCGAAGTGCTCCTTATGTTGACAGGAAGGACGGAAGGAAATGTTTTATTTAACGACGCAATCAACACATTTTATTTATGGTTATATGGCATCAGACATATTGTTAAGGACCACACAGATATTGAGAGAGAAAACCCGCTGTCGCCACTTCATGGGCTACTCTTTTCGATTAGCAGCAAGGGATCTTTTATATGCACCATCCCACATAGTACATACCACGGTCTTTGTTACACCAGTTGTGGAGCACTGGCTGGAACAAGAAATAGTCCAAATGGTCTACCGACGGGGATCGATCCTAGACCGACCGCGCGTCAAGCGAACGCTTTAAAACTGGGCTACGTCCCGCTCCCCGAATGTTGACGGATGCACGCATAACGGTCGCACGTGTGTGCATGCACACGCCTACAACACGCGCGTTTTACTGGATAATTGATCACGGCGATACCTAGACCGTTACAATATTTGGCACGCAAAACTACCAATATGTCAACCGTCGATCTTCTAATTATTAGTATTGGGACTTTGCCAGTATTAACTATATTCGGAGTGTTGATAACAGCGTGTCGGCAGCAGTTATCACCGTAATTACGTCACACGTCAATCAAACATAAAATGGCAGACGACATATAATAGTTTTTAGCCATCGACCGGCGAAACATGACCAGGTTGTCTAAAGGTTAGGTAACCAATGGATTATAAGTACAAAATTAGTCATGAATTAGGAATGTTCTGTGATATGAGACAGATGGTGTTTCAATGTCCATAATTATAATTAATTAACATGAAATGATTTAGGAATTATAGCATACATGTCGTGAATTGATCGATCAAATAAACGTAACAATTTACAGACTGTTATCAAAACTATGATGAATTCGGATTGCGGGCACATCATAACACTTTTAAAGTAATAATAATAATTTATCAGTATTGCAGAGAAAGGGGCGGGGAAGGCGATGGCAAAGATGTATAGGCGATTATGCAACCCCCCCCCCCCCCCCCCACACACACACACACAGCAGTCGCCAGCAGAAAGGCGAAGTGATATATCTATGATAGACAAGAAAAAGTTAGTTTGTTTTAACAACATCACTAGAGCAGATTTATTTATTAATCATCGACTATTTGGTAGAGAGGAAACCCGCTACATTTGACCATTGGTAACAAGGGGAAAATTTTATATGCACTATCTCAAAGACAAGATGGCACATAACACGGCCTTTGATATACCAGCCGTGGAGCACTAGCTAGAACGAGAAATAGCTCAATGGGCCCACCGACGGGGATCGATCTTTGACCGACCGCATGTCAGACGAGCGCTTTTCCACTGGGCTACGTTCTGCACATGGTAGACAAGACAGCACAGACTGGAAAAGAAAGGAAAATTTGTGTACACCTCGACACATCTTAAATTGGGGCTACGCGGGCCCATACGAACTAGGCGAAGGCCTGTGTCCCCTACTTGAGGACGAAAATGCAACCCCTGCAATTGCTCACGGCAATCGGCAATGCCGTGGAAATTGCCGTGGAATATTTTAATTCTCCAAGGCACTTTTTTTGCCGTGGACTATATTCAGGGGTTTGTTTTTCAATGGCATGGTTTTTGCCGTGGACATTTTCTTAAAAGTAGGTGGTTTTTGTGAAGGGTTGGGTTGGGTTTTGTTGTTGTTATTGTTGTTGTTTTTGTTT
>NC_054700.1:14722045-14779545 GCF_016097555.1 Gigantopelta aegis | reverse complement strand
CCTATGTATAAAAATAACATGACAAAATAATATGGCAAACACATATTTTATTATAAAAATGATTAACATTACACAACAAAAACAATTAAACTATAAAATGACTTCACAAATATTAAACAAATATTTTGTACAAAGTTGAACTTGAATCCTATATCAAAGAATCATGAAGGCCATTTCACTTCGATCACATACTAAAGATCACAGTATGGGATCATTGGACTAATACTAATCACCATAAAGAGCATGAAATCACCTTTGCCCAACTAAGCCCCGATTACATTACTTGTGTTCATTATAATCTTAATTGGTTATGTAATACAATATTTTTATATTGGTTTGAGACACAAACTAATAGGGATTGTCCCACTATGAACTGGGGATGTCACTTTTTCACACTGTAGGCAAACTGAGTGTAGGCATACTGGGTTGTAGGCAAAATGGGTGTAGGCAAAGTGGGCTGTAGGCAGATTGGGAGGGAACCCTCAGTTTTTACTTTAATTCGTTATATACGTGTTTTCGTACGTACGAAATTATTGGGAGGTAAAATCTGGTTTCAGGACAACAACAAACACCTTGTAAATACAAACACTGATATTCTAAATAAGAAAATGTATTTAATTTGTATATTACGTCATCGAAAAGGCTCTATCGGTCGGAAACCAATTTTCGTATAAAAGTATTTTGATACACTACAAACACATGGATGACTGGAAAGTTCAAACATTGAATTTGTCAACAACAACAACAAAATAATAATAATAATTTCCCAAAGAATTTCTAAGCAATGTGGGTTTTTTTTTTAAAGTTTATTACCTGAAAATAGCTTTTTAGAGTTTTCGTATATATTGTGCTGCATCATGTTACCACAATACATACATACATATATACATACATATACATACATATACACATACATATGTATGTATGTATGTATGTATGTATGTATTGATGTATGAATATCTATATATTGTATGTATGTATGTATGTATGTATTGTGGTAACATGATGCAGCATAATATATACGAAAACTCTAAAAAGCTATTTTCAGGTAATATATATATATATATATATATATATATATATATATATATATATATATATATATATATATATATATATGTATATATATATCTCCATATTTTTACAACAAATGCCAGGTTGAGACGTTATTAGTTTGATATTGGCATTTGAAAAATGAAAGGGTGAGACTGAGCTTAGTCCGTGGAGTGCTCCCCTGACGCTTGGGTCGTAGGATCAAACCACCTAGGCGGACACAAATTAGATACACCCCCCACCCCCCCCAATCCCAACCAGTGATTCACGACTGGTATGTGTATCAAAGATCGTGGTATATGCTGTTCTGTCTGGGGTAAATATAAAAATGCAGATAAAAGATCACTTGCTGGTAATGTTTGACATCCAATAGCCGATGATTAATAAATCAATGTGCTCTAGTGATGTTGTTAAAAACCCTTTAACCTCTTATGACTACGAGTCAAAAATTACCAAATGTTTGACATCTAATAGTCGATGATTAATAAATCAACGTGCTCTAGTGATGTCGTTAAAAACCCTTTAACCTCTAAGACTACATGTAAAAAATTACCAAATGTTTGATATCTAATAGCCGATGATTAATAAATGAATGTGCTCTAGTGGTGTCGTTAAAAACCCTTTAACCTTTAAGACGACGAGTCACAATTTACGAAATGTTTGACCTCCAATAGCCGATGATTCATATATCTCTCGGTGTCGTTAAACAAAACAAACTTTAAAAGTACCCCGTTTGTTTAGCTGGAGTAAATTATTGTTTTGTTTTTTATTTGTTTGTTGTTGTTTGTTCGTTTGTTTGGGTTTTTTTAAAGGGTGTTTGGAATAGAGGTATTTTGGCTAGGTACAGCACTGCACTCCCAAAAGAAAAATCGTGGCTACAGCCCTGTACGTATCTGCAACTGGGTCAATAAAATAAAAAAACAACAACCTTGTCGTTTGCTAAGTAGGTTAATGACTAACTCTTATTACTTGACTTTATGCATCCATAAACGTAACACTGTTTTATGTTGCACAGAACTGCGCGTTATGTTTCATATGGACATAAATATCACGTTTCTTCGCTGCACTTGCAGGGAGATACCAAGGGTGAAACCATGAAATAGCGGCGGAGGATTGGGATGGGGGGAGGAAGTGCAGTAATAAACCAAAACTGCATCGCCACTTGGTAGACAAAAAGAGCACATTTAAAGTATGAACACTATGTTATATTGGGGAGGGGAGGGGTGCAACTGCCCTTACTCCCCTACTCCACTCCACACCGCTAGGTGCGCCACTGACATGTTGGCACACTGGCGGCTATTATATGCGTAACCTATTACTAATTGAAACATGTACGGTAATGGGTTTCTTCTAAAAGTTTGTTCTGTTTAACGCCACCACTAGAGCATATTGATTTGTAAATCATCGGCTATTGGATGTCAAACATTTGGTAATTTCTTACACATAGTTTTAGGGTAGCACATACCACGGCCTTTGGTATACCAGTAGTGGTGCACTGGCTAGAGCGAGAAATAGCCCAATGGGCCCATCGACGTGGATTGATCCTAAACCGACCGCGCATCAGTCGAGCATTTTACCACTGGGCTACTATAAGTCAGAATCATCAAATGTTAGACACACAATAGCCGATGATTAATAAATAAATGTGTTCTAGTGGTGTCGTTAAGCAAAACTGACTTCTTTTCGATTAGCAACAACGAATCTTTCAAATACATTTGCTCACAGATATAATAGTACATACCATGGTTTTCGTTATGTCAGGGGTGGAGCATTGGTTGAAGGTGGGGGAATCTAGCTCAGTCGGTATGTGAGCGTTCGCCCAGGGCGGGGCATAACTCAGTTGGAAGCGCTTGTCTGGTGCGCGGTCGGTCTTGGATCGATCCCCGTCGGTGGGCCCATCTGGCTATTTCTCGTTCTAGCCAGTGCACGATTGGTATATCAAAGGCCATGGTATGTGCTGTTCTGTCTGTGGAATGGTGCATATAAAAGATCCCTTGCTACTAAAGAAAAAAATGTAGCGGGTTTCCTTTTTAAGACTACGTATATATGTCAAAATTACCAAATGTTTGACATCCAATAGCCAATGATAAATCGATATGCTCTAACCGTATTGTTAAACACAATAAAACAAAAACAACCTAAAAACTGCGTGTTCGCCCGAGGTTCTTTGGTCGTAGGATGGAATCTCCTGTGGACCTATTCTTTGATTAGGTTTCTCCCGTTCCAACCAGTGCACCACGACTGGAATGTGCTGTCCTATCTGGCATATAGGCTAAGATCTCTTGCTGCTAATGCAAAAATGTAGCTGATTTCCAGTAAGACTATAACACTGTCACTTATTTAAATCTGAACAACAAAATCGTATCCCCTGATCAAAATCGCATCTCTGCACAAGGCAGAGTTGAAAGGATATTAGGCAAAGTCGTGATTGCTTCCATGATCCGCTATCCGTCGCTTGGCGTTAGGAGGACTGCCACTCCCATAAGAAATCCTAACATCTCATCTCTCCTGCACCGCCTGTCGGAGGACTGCCACTCCCAAGAATATTTTAGAAAACGTAAACTTGCACAGGATAGAGCTCAATGGAATATATACAGCTGTGATGCCATGCACACATGAATCACTGCAAAAACAGTGAGGATATCGGGTGTTCGCGAAACGTGAGCATATCCTGCCTCACCGGTGGTACCCGTCATCAGCACAGCTTACAGTCATCAAGTCAGTAGTTGAAATGTATAGGAGTTTCAACAAAAAATATGAAAAGGCATGTACAGTGTCAAAATAGGATATTGCACCAGACAACATTTTAACCAGTGATGCGTCATATCGTGAAATGGCGTCTGTGTGTCTACCATAAAACGTTTCGAAGACGTTCAGGAGTCCTTGCATGTTATAACTCTGATCAAACAATTTCTCTACCAGAACGATATGTCTGTTTTTAAAATCGGTATATGATGAGCATGCCCTAAGGTATCTCAGAAGTTGCGAAATGTAGACACCATATGCTGGAGCCGAAGGAATATTGCTCGACATGAACGGAACATTGACTATTGGACAGCTAGTCATCCCTTTTATCATACAGCTTTGTATGAAGTCTAATGTGGTCTGAATCTCAGAACAACATCGGCTATTGCATGGATGTCAAAAGTTTGACATCCAATAGTTGATGATTAATAAAACAATGTGCTCTAGTGGTGTCGTTAAACAACAAAAAGCTTTAAATGTTTTGGTTGAAAGAAAAAGCACGTCGGAGGTCTATTGAGTGCAGACTACCCTAAAAATCAGAGCACGGGCGGATTCAGGGGGCAGGGGTACATAGTCCTGCGCTACCTTATGTCCCTGACCGGTCTCGGTGGCGTCGTGGCAGGCCATCGGTCTACAGGCTGGTAGGTACTGGGTTCGGATCCCAGTCGAGGCATGGGATTTTTAATCGAGATACCGACTCCAAACTCTGAGTGAGTGCTCCGCAAGGCTCAATGGGTAGGTGTAAACCACTTGCACCGACCAGTGATCCATAACTGGTTCAACAAAGGCCATGGTTTGTGCTATCCTGCCTGTGGGAAGCGCAAATAAAAGATCCCTTGCTGCCTATCGGAAGAGTAGCCCATATAGTGGCGACAACGGGTTTTCTCTCAAAATCTGTGTGGTCCTGAACCATATGTCTGATGCCATATAACCGTAAATAAAATGTGTTGAGTGCGTCGTTAAATAAAACACTTCTTTCTTTCTTTTTATGTCCCTGTGAGGTGCGGATCCAGGGGGAGGGTGCGGCGGGATACGTATTTCAATAGTATTTCGACATTTTCCGTTAAATAACGAAAATTGCCGGACACCTTACCATAAAAACGTTAACAAATTCTTCGGCGTGACGTCAACAATGCTTTTACGTTTCAATATCATTATTGATGTCAAAGCGATACAACGTTAACTTCTGAAATGTACGAATAGAATCGCTCTTTGACATTGATAAGCATATTTATTTTTAAAATGTGTATAAATGTAAAATGTGCATGGATCTAATACCCAAGTATTGGAATACTGTGCTGTTCTGTTGCAATGTTTTCTACAAGTGTTGAATGGAGTCATCAGTGTAGAGGTAAGTGATTGTTTCATTGTTTATCAAGACCGTTGAAGTTGAGGTGGGGTGCGTAGGCATTGGCGTTGGCAAGTTTTTATTATTTGGGGGTGGGGGGCACCGACATTAGACAGACCCGTAGGAACCGGGGGGGGGGGGGGGGGGCTTTTTTATCACATTAATGTTTGCCATTATAACCAAAATCTGATATGGAGTTTGTACCCGATCCATCGGTGCCCCCCCCCCCCCCCACACACACACACACACAACACTCCCAAAGTCGGTCCTACGGGCCTGTTAGAGGGTGAACCTACATTGTCTCCGAGTCGTGTCATGGGGTGACATACAGATATAAACCGTGGTGTATGGGGGGATGGGGTTGAGCTACGCCTGTGTGCGTAGGTGGCATGTCCCTAACATATTATTTGGGGAAATTAAAAAAATACACAGGAAATTATCATGTTAATACTCACATACGTAGTTAGGAATTTATATACCTTTATGGTTTCGAACACGCCCTTCCCGAGTCCGGCCTCCGATATGATCGGGGGTCTGACTCGGGGCAGGAAAAAGAATTTAGGGATGTGTGTGTGTGTGTGTGTGTGTGTGTGTGTGCGCGCTGTTAGCTCCACTATTACATGTGGATCTAACAGCAGCCAGTTGGAGCTCATGTCCACCAATCAAAACCTTACTTGCAGAATCATGCCAGTGATTTAAAAATAATTTGAAAACATTCCGAATTATCCTGAGGGTATACGACATGTTTCGTGTGAATTACGAATGCCTTAAAACATGTTTTATTTTATAAAATAAATAATTTGTAATGTAAAACTGAAGACTGGTTTAGTTGGGGGTTTTTTAATAAATAAATAGATAATTTTTAATGTAAAATTGAAGACTGATAACCCATCCCGTACGTATTGGTATGGTTCGCTGTACTGAGGCCACTAAAATAGACTCGCCCGATATTTTTAGAATTTGTATGCTCCCAAATAACGTTATAAAAGGCGAAGTGTGATTGGTCAATATTTAAATTATTATTTATAGACGAAATGTTACCTGGACATTGGAGACTACGCAGTGTTGTTAGTAATTTGATTAAAATTAGTTCTGCTGGTCTAAATAAGGCATTCGTAATTTACATGAAACATATCGTATACCGTCAGGATAATTCGGAATGTTTTCAAATTATTTTCAAATCACTGGCATGATTCTGCAAGTAAGGTTTTGATTGGTGGACATTATCTCCAACTGGCTGCTGTTAGATCCACATGTAATAGTGGAGCTAATTTTAATTAGATTGGTGTGTGCACTGAAGCATATGTCCACCTTAGTAAATCATGTTTTTAATTGTGAAACGAGTCCGTATTTAAGTTGCAATGGAAAATAATGTGACTGTAGTGGGCTCCGTCCTGGCTACGTCAATGCATATTCAAATACGAACCTAGCGGACCCCTCAGTCTACATAGGGGCGGTATGTAGTCCAGTGGTAAAGCGCTCGCTTGATGCGCGCTCGGTCTGGGATCGATTTCCGTCGGTGGGCCCATTGTGCTATTTTTCGTCCCAGCCAGTGTACCACGACTGGTATATCTAAAGCCGTGGTATGTGTTATCCTGTCTGTGGGATGGTGTATATAAAAGATCCCTTGCTGCTAATCAATAAGAGTAGCCCATGAAGTGGCGACAGCGGGTTTCCTCTCTCAATATCTGTGTGGTCCTTAATCATATGTCCGACGCCATATAACCGTAAATAAAATGTGCTGAGTGCATCGTTAAATAAAACAGGCTTTCCTCTATGAGATTATATGTCAAAATTACTAAATCTTTGACATCCAATAGCCGATCAAGTTAATAAATCAATGCGCTCTAGTGGTGTCCTTAAACAAAACAAAACTAATTAACTTCTGTCTATATTTTCCCTAGACTCCTATATAAATATCTTAATATTACACTGTAAAAACATGTTTAAGCCTGCGCCCTTGAGAAGACTCCCCGTCGGTGGACCCATTGGGCTATTTCTCGTTCCAGCCAGTGCACCATGACTGGTATGTACTATCCTGTCTGTGGGATGGTGCATATAAAAGATCCCTTGCTGCTAATCAAAAATAGTAGCCCATGAAGTGGCGACAGCGAGTTTCCTCTCTCAATATCTGTGTGGTTCTTAACTATATGTCTGACGCCATATAACCGTAAATACAATGTGTTGAGTGCGTCGTTAAATAAAAAAATTCCCTTCCTTTCCTTGAGAAGACTGTACACGAAATGATTGCGAGGTTATAACCATTAGAACCGCCCTGGGGGAACCGCAGGCGTGGATCCAAGGGGAAGGTGTTGGAGATGCACACTCCCACCCTGAAATTAGAAATGCCCGTAAAAAAAGTCCGGTGTTTAGCAAATCAACATAATGCATTTATTGTGGGTTTTTAGTGGCGAACATGTTTACAATGGTCAGTTTCTGTGTAACATTACCTTGACATTTTATTTACGGTTATATGGCGTCGGACATATGGTTACGGACCACACAGATATTGAGAGGGGAAACCCGCTGTCGCCAGTAGATAATAGAAAAAAAGAAATGTTTTGTTTAACGACGCACTCAACACATTTTGTTTACGGTTATATGGCGTCAGACATATGGTTAAGGACCACACAGATTTTGAGAGGAAACCCGCTGTCGCCACTACATGGGCTAGTCTTCCGATTAACAGCAAGGGATCTTTTATTTGCACTTCCCACAGGCAGGATAGCACAAACCATGGCCTTTGTTGCAAGTGGTTTACACCTACCCATTGAGCCTTGCGGAGCACTCACTCAGGGTTTGGAGTCGGTATCTGGATTAAAAATCCCATGCCTCGACTGGGATCCGAACCCAGTATCTACCGGCCTGTAGACCGATGGCCTACCATGACGCCACCGAGGCCGGTCCAGTAGATAATAGATGTTAG
This sequence comes from Gigantopelta aegis, assembly GCF_016097555.1. Classification (NCBI taxonomy): domain Eukaryota; kingdom Metazoa; phylum Mollusca; class Gastropoda; order Neomphalida; family Peltospiridae; genus Gigantopelta; species Gigantopelta aegis. The sequence continues at coordinate 14,771,473 of NC_054700.1, read as the reverse complement.
TGTATAGGCCTACTTTTGAATACTGTAAGTGCCCTTTTTTGCGAAATGTAACATATTTTTAAAATTGCAATATTACTACCCTCCCCGTCCCCGTCCCCTTCCGCTAGTATCGTTGTGACCCCTCAGAGGCGGATCTAGGGGGGGGGGGGGGTAGGGGCCCGGGCCCCTCTAAATATTATTTTGCGACCGTTATAATTTTATTATACATTAATTTTAATTGTTTTTACGATCCCCCTCCAAACCTCCCCCAAAGTTCCTTTGGCATTTCGTCTCATGTTATTGGAGCTCACCCTAAATGGCTTTTCTGGATCCGCCACTGGCCCTGTTCGATTTTACACAGGACCCGGCACTGTTGGGCGGTCGGAACGAATTTGCCGTGATATTTTTATGGCAAAATTCGGTCTTTGCCCTTAAAATAATAATAAAACAAATTCAATTCCCCTAGTGGTGGAGAACCTATTGGCTATCCCGCCCAACCCCAATTTATGCACCTATAGTTACGGAATACTGGCTGGAAAGGAAATTGGATTGGACCAGTAAATTGTATCAACTAACTGTGGAGGAAAAGCCCAAAGACGTGTGCTCCATTCACGTGTGTAGGAAATTATACAGGGATGGGTTTCGACTTAAGGCTAACAAAGTGGGGGTTTTTTAAGGGTTTTTTTTCTTCTTGTTGTTTGGGGGTTGTTGTTGTTGTTTTGTTGTTGTTGTGTTTTTTGTTGTTGGTTTTTGGGGGTTTTTAGTTTTTTTTTGGGGGGGGGGGGGGGGGGGGGGGGTCATGCTCCGTCCATTTTTTTAATCGCTTTGAGCGAAGAGTCCTTTCTTTATTCCCCCGCCCCCTCACCTCTGCACACGCGCCTGCGCTATATTGTGCACCAAGTATGTCTATACATTTGGCGCCAAAAACCGATGACCGGATTTCTTTAACACGACCGTCAGAACGGTGATACGCATGTACGCGTGGAACATGTCGCCGACGTGTCACACTTCACACGACAACACCGTTCACGTCGCCGACGACGAGAAACGAGGGAAATATCGACACGAACACGACCAGCGCGCTGCCATGTGTGCAGACGACGTGACTTTAAAGCCATTTACCAACAAGACCAGTTTTCGCACAGATGTGGCGCTTTGCAACATAGCATCAGCGTTTGAGGTTAACGCAGGACCGTACTACCAGTGATATACCATCTTCCTTTTTCATCTCGCTTTTTTCTTTCCTTTTTAAAGAAGAAAGCAAATACACATTCTCCATGAAGACTTTGTTTACTTGTTTCTAAAAAAAAATAAAAACAAACAAGTAGTGGCTGGTTAGGTTTTTGGAATATAAGTAAAAAATAAAAATAAAGTTGTAGATTTTCCATCCTGTGCCAAACTAGGACCAACGTTCACGGAAGCAGGAAATGTTTGGTTCTATAATTAAGTTTTTGACGGCTTTTGGGTTTTGTTGTTGTCATGTTAACGTCTGTAATCTCTCTTTTTAAAAATACTACTTTATAATCAACTTGATGCTTGCTACTTTGTGTTACGTAGTGAACTAGTTGCAGCCATCTCGGCTCCTAATGCCCGGCGCAGACGAGCGTTTTTTAACGCATGCGTCTGCGTTCTAAAAAAACGCAGACTCAATGCAGACGGATGTGTCTCGTGTGCGCCTACCTGCGATGCGTTCCTGCGATCCACTGACGATTTCTTTTATTAATTAATTTATTTATACTTTACTCTAGGAAAAATAACAAAGATTAAATGTAATTTATTAATGCATTTTAAAACATAATAAACTTTATTTAAAACATGTACAATATACTATTACGATATAAATATTTCTTATTTCACAATTGTTTGTTTTAATTATTATTATTAGGCATAGTACAATGAATGCAATAATTTATATTTTTTAATTTCATCTATTTAGAAATGTCATTAATTACACATACCTAGTCTTTGTTTCAAAGATGAGCAGTTATTTGTGTCGAAACATTTTACATGTTAGTCATTTTCAATGGTCGGGTCTGTTTTCACAGTTCTCTTCATCACTGAAACCAATAATTGTTAATTTCGTTATATACAGATATATGGACAGATGATTGGTCAATATAAAAATGTGAACGCAACGTAGACGCAAGTAGACGCACACCTGCGTTTTTAGACGGATGCGGCAGGAGATGGATGCGTTTGTGCGTCTAAAATCAAACATGTTTGATATTTGAAAAAATCGACGCAGCGCTAAAAAAACGCAACGCAGAGGGGGTTGCACATGATGCATTTTTACTGCGTTTGTACGGATGCGTTTTTTAACGCAAGACGCATGCGTTAAAAAAACGCTCGTCTGCGCCGGGCATAACAACATTTTACTACGGAATATCGGTTAAACAACACCTCGGCACGTTTTGAAAACTAGGCTGTTTGAAGGAAGTTTGTTTTGTTTAACGACGCCACTAGAGCACATTGATTAATTAATCATCGGCTAGTGGGTGTCAAACATTTGGTAATTCTGACAGAAGGAAAAATGCTACAGTTTTCCATTAGCAGCAAGGAATCTTTTATATGCATTTTACGACAGACAGGAAAACATAGGCTATATCACGGCCTTTGACTAGTTGTGGTGCACTGGTTAGAAGGAGAAAAAACAATCAGTTGAACGGACCCACCAAGGTGGTTCGATCCTGCGACGCAAGCACCTCAAGTGAGCACTCCGCCGACTTGAGAGAAATCCCGCCACTCGGATATCGGTTTGACAACACCTCAGCACGTTTTGAAACTATAGCCTGTTTGTCGAGAAGGATTGGGGAGGAGGGGTAGAAGAAGGCTGTTTGTCGAGAAGGATTGGGGAGGAGGGGTAGAAGAAGGCTGTTTGTCGAGAAGGATTGGGGAGGAGGGGTAGAAGAAGGCTGTTTGTCGAGAAGGATTGGGGAGGAGGGGTAGAAGAAGGCTGTTTGTCGAGAAGGATTGGGGAGGAGGGGTAGCAGAAGGCTATTTGTCGAGAAGGATTGGTGGGGGGGGGGGGGCGGGTCAGCTGCGGCCACATAGACTACTTCTGCTCGTGTACTTTTCAATAGACAAGGCAGTATATACCATAGGCGTATGGGTTACCATTTTTGTAAATGTGTGGGGGGTGGAGGTGGGTTGGCAGGCTGGTTTTTGCCTGAGTTAAACGAAAATGATCGAATCTGGATAACGACATTTATTCAGATTAGTACTACTGCTAAACAACTATATAAGGATGCAAACGAATCGCAACGCATTTTCACGTGGATTACAACTAATGTTTTGCGTGTAGAATGATGGAAATACATGTACATTGTAAAATGGGCTCAAGTAACAGGTTAGCACATTTTGCCCGAAGATCTCTGTAATAAGTCTTCCCTGAATTTGAGGCTTTGGTCCTTTTCTGGAAAACAAACACACACACAAAACCTACCCCAACTCCGACATCCCGTCTCGTACGCTTATGGTACATACCACAGCCTGTGATATACCAGTCGCGGAGCACTAGTTCTGGGCCTGTATTTATAAAGATTCTTAAATGCTTAAAGGGGCATTCCTGAGTTTGCTGCATTGTAAGATATTTCCGACTAAAATATTTCTACGATTAAACTTACATATTAAATATATTTTCTTGTTTAGAATATCAGCGTCTAGATATTCAATGCGTTTCTGGTCGTCTTAATATTTGTAAGAAGCCCACACTGGATTTCGTCTTCAAATAATTTCGTACGTACGAAAAAAATATTTTAGGAAATAAAATGAAATTTAACCTAGTACAAATATTAGAACGATCAGAAACACGTTTAATATACAGCCACCAATATGTTATGCAGAAAAATATATTTGATATGTAAATTAAAATCGTTAAAAAGTCTCTGTTAGTCGATAACATCTTAAAATTTGCAGCAAACTTAGGAATGTTCCTTTCAGAATTCTTAAATATAAGAAAATTCTCGGAATTCCTAAGAATTACTCTTAAATATAAGAATTTTAAAATAATTCTTAGAATTCCTAAGAATTTCTCTTAAATGTAAGAATTGCTCTCAGATTGCTCTTAGAATTGAGAAAAAGTTAGGAGTCATATGAAGGACTCTTAAGTTGGGTTAAGAATTCTTATCTCGGACAAAATGGCTGCCATAATTGGGATTAGAGGGCAAAACAAAACAAGTGCATAGAGGGCGACTGATTCAGCGGCTTATCGAAATCTCAGGCATGGAGTCTACCCCTGGCTACATCTCACCCACCTCCATTCCCACACCCCACCCCATTGCATCTTAGGATTGAACCACCTCATTGGACCCATTCTTTTATTGAGTTTTTCCCGTCTCAACCATGTCAGAGGCCGTGGTATCTGCTGCCATGTCTGTGGGAAAGTGCATATAAAAGATCTCATGCTGCTAATAGAGGAATGTTACCCGAGTTAAAATGACCAAATGTTTGACACCCAGTAGCTGATGTATAATAAATAATGTGTTCTAGTGGTGTTGTTGAACAAAACAAACTTCTTTTAAAAAAACACACAAAAAAACAACTTTTGTGTGGGAAATTGATTTAAAGACATCGGACTGGCTGCTCCGTAGAGATGACCTAGACACCAAAGCCCCACTGACCAATGAATTGGATATTAATGAAAACCATTGCTCTGTGACGTGATGCGAATGGAAGGAAGGAAGGAAATGATTTATTTAACGACGTTCTCAACACATTTTATTTACGGCTATATGGCGTCAGACATATGGTTAAGGACCACATAGATAGGAAACCCGCTATCGCCACTTCGTGGACTACTCTTTTCGATTAGCAGCATGGGATCTTTCATATGCACCATTCCATAGACAGGAGAGTACATACCACGGCCTTTGTTACACCAGTTGTGAAGTACTGGCTGGAACGAGAAATATCCCAATGGGTCCACCGACGGGGATCGATCCTAGACCGAACGCGCATCAAGCGAACGCTTTACCACTGGGCTACGTGATGCGAATGTGTCATAAATAGGTAGTAGTTGGGAAAATGAGAGGATACTGTGTGAACGTAGTATATAATCGAAACAAAATGTCACCAGTCTTGGTCAGAAAGAAAGAAAGTGTTTTATTTAACGACGCACTAAACACATTTTATTTACGGTTATATGGCGTCAGACATATGGTTAAGGACCACACAGAGTTTTGAGAGGAAACCCGCTGTTGCCACTACATGGGCTACTCTTCCGATTAGCAGCAAGGGATCTTTTATTTGCACTTCCCACAGACAGGATAGCACAAACCATGGCCTTTGTTGAACCAGTTATGGATCACTGGTCGGTGCAAGTGGTTTACACCTACCCATTGAGCCTTGCGGAGCACTCACTCAGGGTTTGGAGTCGGTATCTGGATTAAAAATCTCATGCCTCGACTGGGATCCGAACCCAGTACCTACCAGCCTGTTGACCGATGACCTAACCACGACGCCACCGAGGCCGGTAAACAAACTTTAACTGCCGGATGTCATTCCCATCATTGAGTATAATAAGGGACATACACACACAGCGAGAGAGAGAGAGAGAGAGACGGACAGACGGACGGATGGAGGAAGGAATCGGGCAGAGAATGTCGGAGAGAGGGGGGAAACCCTCTAATCAGACATAGACAGACACTCACACACATACACACACACACACACACACACACACACACACACAGAGAGAGAGAGAGAGAGAGAGAGAGAGAGAGAGAGAGAGAGAGAGAGAGAGAGAGAGTATCTGCTGAATACACAAAACATATACTCTTCAAAAAAAGAAACACAAATGGGTTATAACTCCGATTTTATGTTTCCTACCGGTTCATGCTTTGTGAATATAAGGTGATTGCATGTCCCAAACACATTCCCACGGTTACATTCGATAAAACGCAGCTACTGTACAATAAAGTTCCAAAATGTGAATATTCGCAAAAACGCAGCCACGTGCAAACCATGTCACCACTGCACGTGCGTTGTCTGCACGTGCAACATGAACACCGACAGTATAAAAGTGCAGGGTGTTCGCTTGCCTGGCCTCTGTATCTGGCCGACAGTTGACAATCCAGGACATGCCACGTCTCAGTGAACCGCAGAGAAACAATGCCATCGGCCGACTAGACGCAGGCGAATCCAGAACGGCCGTTGCCAGGGCATTCCATGTGTCCCCAAGCACCATCTCCAGACTGTGGGACCGTTACCAGCAACATGGATCAACACGTGACCTCCCTAGATCCGGTCGACCACGGGTCACTACCTCCGGGCAGGACCGCTACATCCGGGTACGCCACCTTCGGGAACGATTGACTACTGCCACCTCCATAGCCTCAGCAATACCAGGTTTGCGCAGGATATCCGACCAGACCGTACGGAACCGCCTACGTGAGGTAGGAATTCGTGCCAGACGTCCAGTTCGAGGTGTCATCTTAACACCACAACACCGTCGACTCCGACTGCAGTGGTGCCAGATTCATCGACAATGGCCTCAACTGCGATGGAGACAGGTGTGGTTCAGTGACGAGTCCCGATTTCTGCTCCGACGTCATGATGGAAGATGTCGCGTGTATAGGCGTCGTGGTGAACGTTATGCGGCAAACTGCGTGCAGGAAGTGGACAGATTCGGCGGGGGTAGTGTCATGGTGTGGGCAGCCATCTCACACACTGGCAGAACTGAGCTGGTCCACGTGCAGGGCAACCTGAATGCACAGGGCTACATTGACCAGATCCTCCGGCCACAGATCGTTCCAGTTATGGCCAACGCCAACGCAGTGTTCCAACATGACAACGCCAGGCCTCACACAGCACGTCTCACAACGGCTTTCCTACAGAACAACAACATTAATGTCCTTCCTTGGCCATCGATATCACCGGATTTCCTACAGAACAACAACATTAATGTCCTTCCTTGGCCATCGATATCACCGGATTTGAACCCAATTGAGCATCTATGGGACGAGTTGGACCGACGCCTCCGGCAGCGACAACCACAGCCCCAGACCTTGCCCGAGCTGGCAGCAGCCTTGCAGGTCGAGTGGGCCACCATCCCCCGGGACGTCATCCGTACTCTGGTTGCTTCAATGGGCAGGCGGTGCCAGGCAGTTGTCAACACACGCGGAGGCCACACCCGGTATTGACTCCAGATGACCTTGACCTTGGTGGTGTGTCCTATCACTTACTCACAATGGACTAGAGTGAATTGTGAACAATCCTGCAACATTTGGTAATTATCGGACTCACCATTCAATAATTAAATCAATTCTCCAAATGTTACGACAATGTGGTTTTGCGTTTCTTCTTTTGAAGAGTATAGTATTACGTGAGAAATTAAAACATAATATTATTGAGTCGTTGACACGCATAAAACGTTGACTGCACAACATCGAGACGATTCTCGCTGTTTTCATGACGGCAGTGATATTAAAACGGAAAGTCAGCGCATTAAGTTCTTAGTTCAAAGGAATGTAAACATTAATAATAACTCATATAATAATGTAAATCACTGGGAGCCGATTCGGTATTGTTTGGTAGTTGGGGATAGGGAGTCGCTCCGTGTATCCACTAACCCCCCCCCAGTTTTAGCTGATTTTTGAAAACATTTTTATTAAAAATATATCGGACAAAATCTGCTCTATTAGAAATGATTTGAGATTTTTTTTACTATATATATACCAATACGGACAATCATGCAGGCCGATTTGTGCTTGTCGGTTTTTTATTGGTTGACCGTGAGGTAATTTTCAAACTGGATAACGTTGGTATTGGTCAGATCTACTGGCGAAGACAGTAAGATCTGATTTTAACCATTTTGTGTGGGAAAATATTTAAAGTGTACTTCTTAAAGGTACAATATCGTCGTACTATATTACAAGATCGCTTACTAATACAAAACCTGCATAGACACAATTATAGTTTCAACAAATTTGAGTGTTGTCGCTATCAGTAGTTGTCTTCAGCTGTCTTCATACAACATATTAATAAAAGTTGTTGAGTAAATTAATGCACACCTGGAATAGTGCCAGCTTCCGACTGTTAGTGTGGAGGGAATAAGATATTTGATATTACATGTTATGCGACTACGATCACAGGATATCGAAGAATGGCGCGCAACTGTAAGAAAAGTAAAAAAGTTTTACACATATAATTAGTCATCGGCTGTTGGGTGTCGAATGAATGAATGAAAGAATGTCCCTGCTTCGGATCCATTATTGCAACAGATAAATGTATTATTATTATTACTATTACTATTACTATTACTATTACTACAAGTAGTTCTTCTGTTTCTTCCTTCTCTTTTTTTCTTGTTTTTCGTTTTTTTCCTCTTCCTTTAATTGTTTTTCTTTTTTTAAATTTTTTGTCTTCTTTTTCTTCTTTTTTCTTTTTCTTTATTTTTCACTTTCACATTTGATTCATACTCGAGAACAATCAGCCGACGTGTTGGTTGGTATCGGCAAGTTCCGTGTTTACACATAGCTCCGGAGGTTTCCTCTGGAGACGGAACGTTGTTAAGTCCGCTGTTTGACCAGCAAGGCAAAATAATTAAGCCGAGTCATTCGCCGTCGAGCAAACACACGGACAAGAGGAACTGGTCAGTATCGGGTCTGGCCGTCAGTTCACAAGACCTCATTACCGCCCCGTCCACCGGACTCCGTCCGACCCACTCAAACAAGAAAACAAGAGCTCCGTTTTAATCAACGATGCGGCTCCATTGGTTTACTCGACGATCTTGTTTGTATTCGATGATAATCCGTTAAGTAATTCAAACGTCAAGCTGGCTAAAATCGAAGTCTTATTCCGTCGGCCCTCTCGTGGGTACGAGTATGGGTAGCCTACTCTTAGAACATCCAATCAATTAAAGTTCAGGACCCCGTGTTACGAAGCGATCTTAGCGCTAAGACCACCATAAGAGCATAACTACTGTATGTCCTTAAGGTAATTTTAGCGCTAAGATCGCTTCGTAAAACGGGAACGTCTATTCCAGTGATTTCGCCAATAACAAAACAATTGTATGTCCAAAGATGCCGGAGTCATTTACCAGTATCCGAGGACTGGTATAGTAGGCCTACCCAGGCCCATAGGAACGACTTTGGGAGTGTGGGGCACTGACGGATCGGGTACAAACTCTATATCAGATTTTGGTAACAATGGCAAACATTAATGTGGTGATAAAAAAAAGAGGCTCATAAGTGTGTGTGTGGGGGGGGGGGGGGGGGGAAGGAGGCATGTGCCCCCTGCACCACCCCACGGTTCCTACGGGCCTGCTACCAGCTCTTGAGGCCGGATAACTTACAAGTTTTTGGGGTCACTTAATTACCAATGTTTGAGGCCCACGGTCATTTAGAAGTTTTTGAGGTACATGGGTCGTTTACTGGATTCTGATATATATAGTAGTATATCTTACCATTTCTTACCGACGCCATATAACCGTAAATAAAATGTGTTGAGTGCGTCGTTAAATAAAACATTTTCTTCCTTCCTTACCATTTGTTGAGGTCGGGGTCACCTACCAGCTCTTGATGCCCAGGTTCACTCACTAAATTTTGAGGTATGAACGTATGGGAAACGTTTGGCTCTTAGGGTATTGGGATATTCTCATATTCATATAATTCTAACCAATTGTGTAATCGAAAGTTGATCGGCTGTCTTGTTTAATCGTAGAAATATTTTATTAGTTGGAAACATCTTACAATGCAGCAAACTCAGGAATGTCCCTTTAAATTAGAAGTACTAGAAGTACTAATTTTCATACATCTGAAGTGGTTCTGGTCATCCGAGGTTTTGTAATACCCTAAAATGCTTTTTTTTTTTTTTTTTTGTCTTTTTTCTTTTTTTTTGTAATTCTAAAAATGCACGTTCGTCTGAGAAGTAAAGGTTATCGAGACTAGCTCTAGTTATTTTTAGACGATATTTCCCGTTTAAACAACACAAATTTAGCTTCTCTCTCTTATAACTTTATCCAAATGTGTTGCAGGTTTGTAGATGAACTAAAATGAGTGTCCATTTTCTAGGGCCGAAACTAGAGTCTGTGCTTTTAAATCGAATAGTTACTCAGAACATCATGTTATACTTGCATGGCCTATTATATTGTTGAGGATATGTCATGAAGTATTTCGTAAACACATGAATCTGAGAGAGTACAACTGGTGAAGCACGCACCATGTTTCCAGTATAAACAGAAACTAAGGGCCGCCAACGAACACTTCCTGCATGCGTTTTCAGGGGCGTGCGCAGGAAATTTTGCAGGGGGGGAGGGGGGTCGAGGTGTCTGGTGAAGCCCGACACCGCGAGCGCTGCAGGCGCGAAGCCTGTGGCGGGGGGTCTGGGGGGATATGGAAAAAAAAATCCCCTTGAGCGGGGGGGGGGGGGGGGTTCGATGGCATTCTTGATGGTGGAGGGAACATTAAAAAATGCCCGAATTAGGATAGCAACGTTTATTCCTATTTATATTGCTGTCAAAATATTTAGGGTTCCACACGAATCGCTACGCATTTTCACATTGATTACAACTACATTTGTAATTAATATTGTGAGAAGAATGCTGTAATTACATGGTTAAAAGTTTTTAAACCATCTTATTTAATACTATGCTCGAACGTCTCCGTTTTTGCCCGAATACGAAGATTTGCCCAAACACTGGTGGGGGTGGGCAGTTGACCCCCACTCCCACCCCCACCCCTGACAACCGTCTCGTACGGTTATAGGGTGTATACTACCAAATCAAATCCCATAGACGACAATAGTAAGATATGTGGCTAAAATTCCTACCTGCAAGCTGCTCATTTCTGACATAACGGGTACTGTCTATGACTACCTTAGTTCTGCACAAAATTCGAGTACTTTTTTTTTTACAGTACCCTATACATGTTTCAAGCACAAGGCTACTTGACACAGTGGTACTAGATAAAATAAAATTGCATCCATTGTTTTGCCCAGATGAAACTATTTATTTTTCACAAGCAACACACTCACATTTATCACCAATCACAGGACTTGTGGTGTTCACTTCTCTATCAAAACGTTGACCCAGCCGGAAGTTATTTGGTTTAGTACTACCTATAGGGAGACATTAAAACCATTAGAAATGTTTCGTACAAAAACTATTGTAGACATATATCGGGTAGATCCTACGTGTTGTTTTTGAGAGGGAATGTAGCTGTTTTCTAACGTTTTTAAAGTCGTGTGTTGACTTAGCGCGTCTAGACCTGCCATCACTTCAATATACTCGGTGGTCTCTCCAGTATTTAGCCCGAGTACTCTGACTGTAAGAGAGCTAGACGGACATTTGGACATAAACACGCTCTCATTACAGTCAGAGACCAACCTATGTCTTTTTTTGGCAATTCCTGACTACCAGACGGTAGGCAACGAATCCCGCTCTAATACCACAACAATCCTATGTTTGACGTCAAATACCTTTACATCAATAATTTTCGAGTTAAGTGATACAAAAAAATCCACATATTAATCACTAATACTTACTACAGAAAGAAACCCGACAGCACCCACATTCAGCTACGCTTCGTGACACTCCGTCGCAACAATTGCAAAGCTCGGCGATCTATTTCGAGACGTAGACCACGTGATCGCGCACTGGGCGATTCCGCCTTGTGCAGCAGTTACAGGGGCCGTCTCATATCAAGCGGTTATTATTTTCATAAACAAATCGTCAGTCAAAAAAGAACTTGTAAATCAGCGACAAATATCATTGTCGTACTGTTAACTGCCAATGCGTATCGATGGGTAATCTCATTAATTGTACGCTGAAAAAAGTTCTAAACCTTTTTTTAAAACTCCCACACACCCTCTCGTTCTGAGTACAGTTTGTGGCCCTGATCAGAAATCGTGGTAGCGTACTTGAACATCAAACTGATATAAGCAGGTTAATTCCCGACATCGGACCTGGCAGTCATTTGTGGCCATACATGCATACGGCGAAACTCATCGCCATCGGTCCCTAGGCGTCAGCTTGTCTACTATGACGGAACTCCTGTCTACAACTGATCATTGAGTATTGTGTTACAGAATCGGTCTTTGTTCAGTTGTTGAAAACAATTGGGCTGTGTTCTACGTAGGTTAATTCATTGTCAATAATTATTAACTACCATACATATATGTGATTTACATTTGCTTGGATAAAACGATCGTTCATATGAAATTAGTTATTAAGCAAACAGAATACTTACAACCAACCGAAAACAAAATTTGAACTATTTTTATTACTTAATTTACTAGTATCCTACCGCCTTTTTCTTCTTTATTTTTTTTTGCTTTTTAATGAGATATTACACCACAGTTTCACATTTGAGTCATTTCCGCATATTTCTTAGGGAGTGGGTTTCAGCTCAGTCGTTTGAGTGTTCGCGTCGCAGGATCGAACAACCTCGATGGATCCATTCAACCAATTGATTTCTTTGTCGTTCCAACTAATGCACCAGAACTGGTCAGTGGCCTGTGGGAAAGTACATATAAAAGATCCATTGCTAATGTAGCGGGATTCTTCTCCAATACTCATATCAGAGTTACCAAATGTTTGACATCCAATAGATAGTGATTAATTAATCAATGTGCTCTAGTGGTGTCGTTGAACAAAACAAATTTCAATATTTTTTAGTTTGATCTGAATAGCAAAACAACTATAAGATAAGTTTTAAAGATCGAATGAGCTATGCACCGATTCAATTTTGATTTTGCAGTAACAAGCATTGCCATCCTTCCCCTTAACGCCTCGGAATACATCTTATGATACCCCATCCCCTCAAGAGCGTTACGTAATTGTTGAAAAAAAAAAAAACCCACACACACACTCTACTACTGTACTAATGACTAATTCATAAAACATAAAATAATCAAATTAAATTACTACTTACTTTATCTTTCATAAGAGGAGGCAGTACGTAGCACATACTTTTGCCGTATCCTGTCGATAACACCCAAATGTATCCTTCAAATTCAAAATGGAATCAATAATGTGTAATTGTTTTGGTTTAATGACGTAATGAAATCCAAATTCATCCAAAACGGCATTAGCCAACTCTTCCATGTTGTAACTTCGCTTGATATGAGACGGCCCCTGTAATGCTGCACAAGGCGGAATCGCCCAGTGCGCGATCACGTGGTCTACGTCTCGAAATAGATCGCCGAGCTTTGCAATTGTTGCGACGGAGTGTCACGAAGCGTGGCTGAATGTGGGTGCTGTCGGGTTTCTTTCTGTAGTAAGTGTATTAGTGATTAATATGTGGATTTTTTTGTATCACTTAACTCGAAAATGATTGATGTAAAGGTATTTGACGTCAAACATAGGATTGTTGTGGTATTAGAGCGGGACTCGTTGCCTACCGTCTGGTAGTCAGGAATTGCCAAAAAAAAGACATAGGTTGGTCTCTGACTGTAATGAGAGCGTGTTTATGTCCAAATGTCCGTCTAGCTCTCTTACAGTCAGAGTACTCGGGCTATCCAGTATTCAGGAAAGGGATGGAGGGAATCGGCAGAGCTGGTTCCACTTATAGGAAGGTATGGTACCTGAGATTTGCAGGGTACAAGTACTTCGAAAATGTCTTGTAAACGACGATGAATCTGATTACTCAGGTAGTTCAAGACGATGGCATGACTTGTGATTTTGGATGGCGGCTAGCCCGAGTACTCTGACTGTAAGAGAGCTAGAATGACATTTGGACATAAACACGCTCTCATTACAGTCAGAGACCAACCTATGTCTTTTTTTGGCAATTCCTGACTACCAAACGGTAGGCAACGAGTCCCGCTCTAATACCACAACAATCCTATGTTTGACGTCAAATACCTTTACATCAATCATTTTCGAGTTAAGTGATACCAAAAAATCCACATATTAATCACTAATACACATACTACAGAAAGAAACCCGACAGCACCCACATTCAGCTATGCTTCGTGACACTCTGTCGCAACAATTACAAAGCTCGGCAATCTATTTCGAGACTGGGCGATTCCGCCTTGTGCAGCAGTTACAGGGGTCGTCTCATAAGAGGAGGCAGTACGTAGCACATACTTTTGCCGTATCCTGTCGATAACACCCCAAATGTATCCTTCAAATTCAAAATGAAATCAATAATGTGTAATTGTTTTGGTTTAATGACGTAATGAAATCCAAATTCATCCAAAACGGCATTAGCCAACTCTTCCATGTTGTAACTTCGCTTGATATGAGACGGCCCCTGTAACTGCTGCACAAGGCGGAATCGCCCAGTGCGCGATCATGTGGTCTACGTCTCGAAATAGATCGCCGAGCTTTGCAATTGTTGCGACGGAGTGTCACGAAGCGTAGCTGAATGTGGGTGCTGTCGGGTTTCTTTCTGTAGTAAGAGTATTAGTGATTAATATGTGGATTTTTTTGTATCACTTAACTCGAAAATGATTGATGTAAAGGTATTTGACGTCAAACATAGGATTGTTGTGGTATTAGAGCGGGACTCGTTGCCTACCGTTTGGTAGTCAGGAATTGCCAAAAAAAGACATAGGTTGGTCTCTGACTGTAATGAGAGCGTGTTTATGTCCAAATGTCCGTCTAGCTCTCTTACAGTCAGAGTACTCGGGCTAGATGGCGGCCTAAATAAACGGATGGCGGATATTACTATCGCTGCCAATGGATGGCGGGTGTCTTGGAAATAAAGTCTGTAGGGAGACCACTGATACTGTTATATGCAATACCGTTTCCAAATGTAAATGATGCAGCAATAAGAAATCAGAAATGTATGCAGTTACTAATACTTTCAATCAAAGTAGCTGTCGATAATAATTTATTTGGTGCATTATTTATTAGTAACTGCAGTGCAAATTGACCCACCCACCAAAAACAAATCCAAAACGAATAACAACCACCAAACTAAAACTGACGTAATATAATTGCATATTAAGCAGCTTTCAGCCATTTTATTTTGTGATAACAAATTATTATTTTTTAGGACACAGTCGTGGTATTTTAAATGTATAAAATATTCAGTTTTTCTTTTCAAACGTTATGTGCTTTATACTGTGGTTCTATAACTGTTAGTCCTGGTTTCTTTAACATCATTAACATTCTGCAAACCATCTCGGATCAGATGCAGGTACATGTATTATGTTTCCATGCAGCCGTAAACTGTGTATACAGTTTGTACTATCCCATCTGTCACAGAACTGTCGCAAACTATCTTATGTGGTTATAAAAATTTGTCTAAACAATTTGCTGTGATCTGCAATGCGTTACAGATTTTGTAGGAACCAGGATTTAGAGTGAAAAGTTCACAAGTAACTGTTAACGGTTATTTCACCAACATTTTCCAGATACTTTCTTTAATGAAATAAGACTCATTGATTACCCCCTCTCCCCCCCTCCCCCCCGCCCCCAGTACCAATCACCAGTGGCGGATCAAAGGAGAGGTCCCAGGGGCTGCCCTCCCCCTAAATTTTGCGACAGTTATTTTTAAAAATAATTTTTTCATTTGTTACGTTAGTGAATCCATTTTGTAATTGCCCCCCAATGGATTTTCTGGATCCGCCACTGATCAGTGTTCCAGTATCTGTGGCATGTGCTGTGATGTCTGTGGGAAAGTGCAAATAAAAGATCCCTTGCTGCTAATTATTTGATCCCTTGCTGCTAATGAAAAAATGTAGCAGGTTTCCTCCGAAGATTAATTAATCAGTGTGCTCTAGTGGTGTCTTATTTAAGTTTAAGATGATAGTAATACACACAAACAACAAAGTTATCTTGTTTATTCATATAATTTTATTTTATAAATTTTTTGCTATGTTTACATACATACTTACAGCATGACCAAGCCATACTGTATGTTAGTTTAAAATACATGTGTAATTGTACATACATATTACATTTTGGCATACAATAATGGGCAGTGAACACAGAATTAAATATAACTGCCTTATAATTATATACAGACCAAGGCTTTCAGCCACAAAACACACATGTAATACACGACGTAATACATACATATAATTCATACAGGTAATACACATATGTAGAACATACATGTAATACATACAGGTAATATACATATGTAGAACATACAGGTAATACATATATGTAAAACACACATATAATACATACAGGTAATACACCTAACAGACCTGCCATTCTAGGTTTTGTAGTTTAAAAAGGGAGAATATTTTACCATATAAATATTAGTTGAGTAGTACCTGTTTTATATCGGATCATTCTAGAAATAATGTTCTATTATTATAGCTACTTTAAAATTAAAAAAAAAAAAGGAGAAAGAAATCAAATAGCTACTTTGTAAATTTGTAATTCAATGCAGGCACGGCAGAAGCAAGTAGACAAGTAGATATTGGGAAGGCTGACTGAGATCAAGGGGGCAAAGTAAAGTTTCTAGGGGTTTCGGAGGGCAAGATCCCCCATACAATTTTAAAACTATATGTCCTGAAATGCAATTTCCTGCATTCTTCTAGTACAATTCATCTCTGCCTTAAGATTTATTACCAATAATATATTTGATTCAGAATTATTTCGGGGGGGGGCCTGGAGTCTCCCCAAACCCACCCTACTCCACCATGCCTTTCCATCAACAATATCAGTAACTAATATATTTAACTGAGACACATTTATCATATTACCTTGGTATTCAAATATCTCTCACTAGGATTTTATTACCTAAAGATCTTAAATATCATTTACCATGGAAGAAAAAAGTGACCATAATAAAGGTTATACTGACCGAGAATACAAGATGCCTTTCCTATGTTACTGGCCTACTTTGAATTAAAGCTTTCTAACACTGTTTGCCATTTCTATTTCTATTTCAGCTGATAACAAATAAACTAAAATTCTTTCCATAAAATGAATGGAATGGTCAAAATTAATTTTTAAAAATTCTACAAAATCTGAATTGATCATTAGAAATATTCGAGTTCCTTCAACCAAATGCAGGCCTTGTCATATTTTAATCAGTTTTTGGGGTTGGTTTTTTTTCTTCAAAAAGCTGTGCCACACACATCTTGTAGCCACATGTTTTTAATACAGTTGATTTGAAAATTTTACTGTCAATTTAAGATTTGGCCATGATTTTTTTTTTTTTTTTTTTTTTAAAGGAAAAAAAAACCCTTAAAAAAAACCCAAAGCTCCCCCTCCCCAGCCAAAAAAAAAAAAAATAAAAAAAAGCAAAAGCAATGTTTTTTTTTAAAATCCAAAACCTGAAAACATAGTTTTTTCATACCGGTACATCCCCTAAACATCCCCTAAACGTTGTTCATGTAAGTCATGTCATGTCTTTCCTACACTGTTTTTCTACTATGAGTAAACATACACAGCACAGTATAAAAAAATAATATATATGGTATGGACAAATTTACATATATTACAGTAACAGGATGATGATGAAGGCTGTGATGAATCTATTTACAGATGAAACATGCAAGCTGATTGGACAATGACCCATGTCTATAGAAACATGGACCACTTCTATTGGACAGTAACACACATCTTCATGTGCATGGGCCTTTTCTGTTGGACAATGATCGTTTTTCCATACTATGGAACTATATACATCTATATTATGTGACAGTCTAACTCATCAAGCATACTCACACATCTGACATTTTGAAAAAAATTACAATACAGGATTCCAGAGTGATTTTCCACAAAGTAAAAAAGGAAATGTTTTATTTAACGACACACTCAACACATTGTAATTACAGTTATATGGTTAAGATAATGAAAACCCCTGTCGCCACTTCATGGGCTACTCTTTTCGATTAGCAGCAAGGGATCTTTGATATGTACCATCCCTGTTCCACAAAGATTTCCCATGGTTATTGTGGGTCAATTCAAAACTGAACACTAAGTACATGCATTGAATTTTGGATATAATGTAGATATTTGGGGATTTCATCTCATCAATTTCTGCTAAATTCACAGTCTGGAGCGAATACAAATCAATTATTTTATCTACCCAGCAATTACATGACTGCATTTAAATACGTTTTAGCCTTAAATATAGCATTTTAGAAATTGTTTTAGTATTAAAAAACTACAGCTTTTATGAGGTGAAACATTTAGAGATTCATGGAATCAACCACTATTTTGCCAAATGCCCATTCGACTCTGTATTGTGCAGAGATACGGCCCTGTTCACGTGTTACGGTTTTGTCGTTCAGATTTATACCTGGTAGATCTGCTTCATTTTATCCCCATGCCTGCTTCAAGATTCGAATTACATTTTTATTTTATGAGTCATGGGTATGTACGGAAATTGTCTCCCACCCTCACCCCCTTGCGATTGTTTGGAACAGTCCGAACAGGAAGTAATAAATGAGCAGCAAGCGATGTAATGTCCGACACACAGTCAACATGACAATGTTTCTGTGGCAAAATAATTTAATTTAATGAGAAAACACACCATCAGTCACAATTCAACATTCTCTATTCTGTTATTTTGTCGGCCATTTCAACAAAAGAAACTTCGCCTATTCAAGTATTTCTCCATGGCGACAGCAAACACAGGCCTTTAAAAAAAAGAAAAAAAAAAAGAAGCCCTGTGCAGACGGGTGAACTTTTTGTGTACTTAAGTGTCAAAAGAGCTCACCAAATGGGTCAGAGCGGTTGTCTGTCGGAAAACCAACAATTCGGCACGTTTCAGTTTGTGCCAAGACAGAAAAATTAGTTCAGATTTGTTACAGCCATTATTGTCTGTCTTCAAAGGGGAAAAAAATGTTTTTATGGAAAAAATATCTTTAAAAAAAACACACAAAAAACTTGCGGAAGGAATAAGGAAATTGAGAAAACACAACCAAGAGTTTAAAAAACAATATATTTAAGAAAATCATGTTTGTGGAAGATGTTTTTGAATCGGGCTTCCGAGAATAAAAATAAATTTAGGTAACACGTTGCCTTTTTGATTAACCAGTTATGTCCATGTACAATTTGTCCTAAATTTAAATGTTAAAAAATTAGATTTGTGCAAGTGACACACAAATGAAACAGTCATTCTCGCAATATTCAAAGGCCTGTGAATACATGTTAACAAAGTATTTTTTCCAAGTACATCAGTAGTGTTTTGGTGTTTATTTGTCAGTTTGGAACCACAGTATTTTGAAGATCTTTTCTTTCTGGAATCCTGTACTGTATTTTTCGAGGTTAACCATGCATAGTAATGAACATAATATCACAGTACTTTGTCTGTTGGTGATGCCAGTAGTAGTACAGGCAACCCACGCCACTGTTACATAATTATACACCCTACCTGTAACACTGTCCTCAAGCACTCATCTCTCTCATCTCTCTCTCTCTCTCTCTCTCTCTCATCTCTCTCTCTCTCTCTTCTCTCTCTCTCTCGTATCTCTCTATCTCTATCTCTCTCTCTCCTTATCTCTCTCCCTCCCTCCCTCTCTTCCCTCATCTCTCTCTCAGTCTTGCTCTCTGTCTCTCTCTCTCTCTCACACACACACACTAATGATATTTATACTATAGATACATGATATGCTGCTTATGCTGTAGGGAATCTCAAAACAACAAAAATACATAACAACTATATACAAGCTTATTTCATTCTGAGCATAATATGAAGAAAAAGAAGTCTATATATCAAATAGGGTTTTGCTTTTTGTTTTTTAAAAATCTTGAAAATTATTCATAATTCCACACACACACACACACACACACACACACCCGCCAAATTACTTTTTTCATCAAAGTTTACAAGTGAAATAATACTCCACTTAACCAGCTCCTGCAATTTATTTGACACTTTTATTTCATTATTTACGGCAAGAGTTCTTCAAGAACATATTGGAAAAGATTATCACATGTTTGTATGTGATTCAATATAACATGAGCAACACATACACAACCAGGTGGGTAGGCTATTTGTTTTTAATTTTGTCTTTTTGCTGCGATACTAAAAAATAAAACAATGTACAGACAAAATATACTACAGTATCTGAGATAACCTTAATACCACATCTGCTAATCAAAGTTACTACATCTGGGCTGTGCTTATAAAAGCTTTTAGAGTCCAGACTCAATCTCTAATGGCGTCACACGCATGCAATTTGTATGGCGTTGTCATGACATTACTGTCTCAGACTCTATTAGTCCAGAGTCCAGACTCTATACAACTTTTATAAGCACCAGACTTGTTATTCAAAGTTATTGCATCTGTTATTAAAAATTACAAAATACATGGTTATTCAGTTACTACATCTGTTATTCAAAGTTATACAAAGTTATACATCTGTTATTCAAAGTTATACTCTGTTATTCAAAGTAGTATGGTTGAGTAACTTTAACATAGAAGGGTGAAGGACAATTAGCAAATTTGTTTTTAAAGATATAAAAAAAAATTCAATCATTATCATTCTGTTTACCAAAAGCGACCAAATAAATCATCAATTAAAATCCTGTTATTTTTTGTGTAAATTACATGTAGTCAAAGTTGTATACCATTAAATATTGTATTTTAAATTCTACACGGTCATGATTTTTTAGACACACAATATCATTTTTCAGTTAAATGCAGTATATATTTGTCTGTATTTTCTTTCACTATCAAGCATCAAATATTGTGACCTATATTGTGACCAATTTATGGCTTTCAAAGCTGAACCATACCAAATTGTTTTTAATTTTGTATCTGTCAATACAGCACACAACCAAAGCAACAATGTGAACAGCAAGTTGAAATTGTTTATGATTCATGACAACATTTATTCAGTACTTTTCTTGACCTCATAGATTGATAAAATTACACAGATCATCATACTGAAAGTTTGGTGGGTTCACACATACACACATAACCTAAAAAACACCAAACTGCTGGACGTCTTCTTAGGGCAATGTGGACCGAGTTGGTCATTCCTGTCCTGGACAGAGGAGCCAGCATGGACCGACACCTGCACCAATGACAGGCGTACGCTACAACAGCTTGCTCTGAGTGTGCACATTAAGCCCTATGACCTGACCTCAGTTGGTTATTTTCCCAAGTACGTAATTTGGCGATGGGATCCAAGCTTCCCATGAGTCTTGTATGAATTCACGTTTCTTTTGTCACCATATTCTGTCAGTTTTCTGTATACTACATTTGGCTGATGGCCTCATGTTTGGCCAAGGGTCTTCAATCTATGCCCTATGTCCATCGTCTATGCCCTAATGTTAGGACCACCTGTGAAATGTAATGAACTTACGAACAATCTGCCAGTCATTAAGTAATCACATACAAAAACACACATCACATTACACCAAACTCATGAACAACCTGTCATGTAATTCATTACAACTTATGTCATGTCAGTGATATGATATTTTGGTGGAGGGGGAAATTAGGAAGTTTTTGATGACAAACAATGGATATTTCATGTTGGGTTTTTTTTTTGGAAGAGGAATGTTTTGGCAGGTTTTCTGTGATGAGATGATGAAGACTTGGCATTATAATGCTGTCATGAGTATCTGTCGGAGATCAAATCTTCTCAAGGTGAGTATGGACAGTGTGTCTCCTCAACGGACAGAGACATTGTCAGTGTTGTTTTCACATTGAAGAACATTGAAGAAATTGAAACAAAATGGGGGTTTTCATTACACTTGGTCATTGGATTATAGTTCTAACTCTTGGTTATTCTCTGAACACATTTGCTATAAATTTTGTTCTTGTGGAGTGAAAATGTTCCAGTATCTATGGCAACACAGAATCCATTCAAGTAACAGTTTAGGAATGAATTCCCTCAGAATGTATCAATGTCGGAAATATTTCAAATTAAATCCATCACTTTTGTGTTCAAACAACCAGTCATTTATCAGTGTTCTTCTCTCTCAAGATCCAACCTTGCACAAGTATTGCTTAATATCCACACTTTCAAAGGTGGGTTTTTTTTCTTTCTTATCCAATGTTCACTTTTTCATCATTAACTACATTGTTATCAATGTCTCACCTTTCGACAGCTTTGCCAAATGTCCATTCTTTCAACAACTTTGTACAGTCTGTTCAATTGCTTTGCCAAATGTCCATTCTTTCAACAACTTTGTACAGTCTGTTCAATTGCTTTGCTATATGTCCATTTTTTCAACAACTTTGTCCAATTTTCACTTTTCCCTCTTTCGACAGCTTTGCTGATGCCCATTCTTTCGACAACTTTGTCCAATTTTCACTTTTCCATCTTTTGACAACTTTGTTCAATGTCTCTCATGATCGCATGCCATTTGGAAGTCTTTGGAAGATGGCTTGTTGCATAGCAACAATGTAAGTGGGGGTTTCTTTTAAAAATCAATTCAAGATTTACACAGTTTATGAAAGCCCAAGTTTATCAAATGATGTTGTTATTATATACAAATTCACTTGATAGTGAAGGTTATTCCCATGTACAACAGTACTACATTTTCTACAACAGTACTACAATATTACAGTACCAGTGTACAAGAGTACTGAAAAAAAGTAACAGAAATGGTCTTCTGGAATGTTCTTTCTGTTGGTCTGTCTTGTCAGCCATTAGCACCCATGCCATCAATGTTTTTTGTGCATGTTACTCCAATATAACGTCAGCCATTTGCCTTGGAAAAAACGGCAAGGTGTTGAAGATCTCATACACGATAACAAGGAAACAGCCCACCTGTGTGGGTATTTTCACACAATCTTTTAAAAAAGGATCACTTATGGCCGTTGTGCAATGGATATGATATATTATATATATATATATATATATCAGCTGTGCACCTCAAGTTGACCGTCATCAATACGACCTTCATCAATCTGACCGTGAGAAGGTCGAGTCTGGTGGAAGCACAATCAATAACCTAGGTGGCATTTTGTTTTGTTGTTTTTTGTCACTTCTCCCAAATACGGGTCTTGTTGCCACGGCGACCAACCTAATTTGGTCAACCCATCTGGTTACAGCAGCACCAATGAGAAAACTAAACAAAAACATTTTACACAACAGTTGAGCTTCGGTCGGCTATAAGTAAACCTTGTTCGATTTAGTCACGTGTTTCGTTTCCATTTCACTGTTCAACTTGCCCGGCGATTTCATGTTCACAAAGTAATTGACAGTCTTCGGGGCATGGTCAGTCACGAAGTAGGTGTGGTCGCCCGACGACATACGGTTTGAGCGCTTACTCAACGAGATGTTGCGCTCGTGAAACGGCGAGTCTATGTCTCGAGACGCCCGGCACTGGCTCACTTTGTAGCCGATGAGAAATCCCACAATGATCGATAAAACAATTGAAACAACGACAGCGATCGCTAGCGTTTCTGCTGACCCGAAGTCGGACGCCATTAATGTTTTCTGTTCTCCAACTGCAGGCTCTGAAATAACAATCAGTCAAAGCATATTAGACAAACTGAATTTTTTTTTTTTTAATTAATAATCAACCAGGGAAGCAGACAGGAGGGAGTTGATGCAGTAGCTCAGTGGTACAAGTTGGCTAAAGGTGGCGGTGAATCGTAAGATCAATAACCAACTTTCGATTTGGGTTTTCCATGTCATAACTAAAGTCCGAACCAAATTGTTAACAACTACGATAAATTACTCTCCTACCTTTAATTACTTTTAGATTTCCTCCACTTTTTGTCCAAACATAAATTGTGAAAAACCATTACATTGATATGGATTCCACATATTAGACTGAAACCATATCACCTATATTATTAACTTTGTTAATATCTCCTAGGAGAAAACACATGCAATTTTGTTAGTCTGCCATTTTGACTTTTTGTGGAATATGTAAGTGACGTAATTAATCTGACGTCATGATGAGTGCGGTATACCTTAGTACATGTCATGATGTTGTTAGATTCTCGTCATATCGACCCACCCCTCTTTAAGAGTATTCCACAAACAAGCAAAATGGCAGATGGCAGAAAACTGCATGCATTTTGCCCTATGCAATCTCAGCAAAGTCGATATCGGTGACATGTTACAGTCTCATATGTGGAATCTGTGTCACTGTATTGGGTTTTTTCATGATTTGTGTCTGGAAAAAATTGGGGGAAAATCTAATAGTAATTAAAGGCAGGAGAGTAATTTATCGTAGTTGGTTTGGACTTTAGTGCACATTGTTTACAAGTTTAGTCTAGATTCAACTATTAACTTTTTGAGACTTTAACATCATGGCAATGCAAACAAATTCAGGTGCATATATGAGGGGGGGGGGGGGGTTAAGGGGTCAAATCAGCTGAAAGATAATTAAAAAAATAATTTTTACTTCAGGAGCATTGATCTCCCTTCATGTACCAGTCCTGCATAATTTCATGCATGTGACATTATTATAGAGTTGAGTACAGGCTACAAACTTTAATAAACATGGGCCCTGTGTCCCACAACTGGTATATCAAAGGTTGTGGTATGTGCTGTTCTGTCTGTGAGAAACATTCCTTGTTGGTAATGAAATTGTTTTACCGGGTTCCCTCTGATGACTGTGTCAGAATGATCAAATGTTTTACATCCAATAACCAATGATCTAATGCATTAATCATCGTGCTCTAGTGGTGTTGTTAAACACAACAAACATTACTTTCTGTTTGAACAGGGTGAAAGTTAAAAGTTTGTTTTGTTTTAACGACACCACTAGAGCACACTGATTTATTAATCATCGGCTATTGGATGTCAAACATTTGGTAATTTTGACATATAGTCTTGGAGAGGAAACCCATTCCATTTTACTATTAGTAACAAGGGGTCTTTTATATGCATCATCCCACAGACAGGATAGCACATACCACAGCATTTGATATACCAGTCGTGGTGCACTGGCTGCAACGAGAAATAGCCCAATGGGACCACTGACAGGGATTGATCCCAGACCGACTGTGCATCAAGTGGGTGCTTTACCACTGGTCTACATCACACCCCTGAACAGGGTGAGAACCACAACTTCAAAGCTACATTATTGGTTCTGTTTTGACAAACTGACCAATCAGTGAAAGAATGTTGAATGTAACTGTCTCTTTCAGTTAATACAAATAATAGTAAAAATCATACGGCATAGTCATGATATCTGGCATTAATACAATCTAAGGGAATTAATGGAATTTTTGTTTTTTAATATATAAATATTTTGTCTTACAATTGTTTTGTAAATTTTATTTATTAATGCATTGCATTTAAACATAATTTACTTGTTATTTGTTTATTAACTATACTGGTATAGTCATGGCATCATAGTGTTTGCAGTATAATAAATTAACCAATCAGAACTAGTTTATCACTATAAATAAAATCCAATCAATTGTCTTACAATTGTTTTGTATATTTTATTTATTAATGCATTGCATTTAAACATAATTTACTTGCTATTTGTTTATTAACTATACTGGTATAATCATGGCATTTTCTTATTTTAATTAATTAATATTCTTATTTTTATTTTAGCGTATGGATTTATGGAAAAAAAAAAAAAAAGGACACTTTTTATTTGATTTATTTAAAACAGATTAACCAAACAGCTTAACCAATCATAGTGTTTGCAGTATAATAAATTAACCAATCAGAACTAGTTTATCACTATAAATAAAATCCAATCAAAGGAAACCAACTGACAGTAGATCTTACTGTCTCTATACCATGTCTGTGTTAGTAGATCTAACCATAGCCAGTGTTACCCAGACGACCTTTTACTAGACATGCAACATAACATTTATCTCGTTTCTCTATATTTCATATCACACAGACACAAGACTTCCATCAACTATGAGTTATTCCAGAATTGATCACATGGGGGGTAGGGGTGCATTTAAAATATATATTCACCACCCACAAATACATTTTTATTTTAGTTAAATTGTTTTTTGGGGTGTTTTTTTCTTTTCTTGTTTGTAAATCCAGCAGACCAATAAGGCATAAAATATTAGTTACAGTACCCTCCATCACCAAACGCATGTGATCAATTCTAGATGAGCCCCAACATGCAAGTTTCTTCTGGCAAGACAACATGCTAATATTATTAAAGAAAGACAATGAACATATTTACCGTAAATCCTCGATCAAAGGTAACAAATTTTTACCGATTTCAAAAAATATATATTACATACTTAATCTTTTTTTCTTTTTTTTCAGGGAATGAATTTTAAAATGCAGATACAGATATGACATTATTTTAAGAAAAGTGCACATATATGATGAGTGATTGATTAATTAATTCAAGGATTTACGGTAATTCAACATAGATGACAAGACAACACTGCATCTCGTGCAGTCTTTACACAATGGCAAGTTAAAGGGTTAATCATTAGTGGGAGTTACACAAAACACAAAATATGGTCAGGAATCAGGAATCAGAAATCATAAGAAACACAAGAAACAAGACATAATAATGATTGCCTCAAAAAGGTCTAGCAAAAGATTATGCATCCATTATTACTGCAATCTGGTTATGGATGGGAATATAAAAAAATTGGGGTGGTTGTGAGGGTTAGAGGGAGGGTTAGAGGGAGGGGAGGGGAGGGGAGGGGAGGGGAGGGGAGGGTCATGTGATTTTTTCATGGGAATTGACTGTGTTCATTTAAAGTGCTAGCATAAAAATATCAGGGTTTTTTGGTTTTTTTAATCTAGATGCTGGGTAACGAGAAAAGAAGGAAGGTTTTATTTAACTACGCACTCAACCACTGGGTAACAAGTGCACAAGATACCAGACATTAATAACATTGCTTTCTAAACCATGATTTTGATACATAAATTTTTTTTAAAATCCAAGACTGAGCACCAAAAAACCCCACAAGAAATTTAAAACTTTAAAATTATTGAGTAATAATGTTGAATCATTAAAATTATTCAGCATTTTGCAAATTCAAAAATTCCCTGCATTATTTTTTGGTTGTTAAATTGTGACATTGATAAATCCAGAACTTAGCACAAAAAATAACTCTAAACCCTTAAAATTATTGAGTAATCACAATGCTGAATCATTAAATTCATTAAGCATTTTGCAAGTTCAAAACATGCATACCTTATTTTTTCAGTTGTTAAATTGTGACTTTTATAAATGATTAAAATGAAATGTAATGTGCTTACATTAATAAAAAAAAAGTCTAGCCAATCCACTTCCCTCCTACTCCACTCCCCCCCCAAAAAGGGGAAAAAGAAGAATGGTATCTGGTTCTTATGTAGTTCAATTAGTGTTTAAAGGGTTAAACATGATGTAGTTAATCAGTAGTTAAGAATAAACTAATCTACATGTTATATTATACTACTAACTAAACACAGACTAGCAAGCGGCTAAAGCAGGTTGTGTGTTACTGGGCGATTACAAATCTGAGACTAGAACTTGAAAAGTCATTTAATTTGTTTGTATCACAGTCCAAGACAACATAAAACTGGTGTTATTGGGTGATTACAAAATTGAGAATAGAACTTGAACAGCAATTTCACTTGTTTTTTAAATCACAGACCAAGACAACATAAAAGATGGATTAAGAAAAATGACCAAATGAAAATTACTTTAAGGTACTGGTCATTATGAAATTTTTGAGAAAACAAAATGACTGATGCTAGTTTGTAAAACTGTTTCAGTATTGCTGTGTATTTATGGTGGTATGGTGGTCAGTTAACCACGGTAACTTTCAAAACACTTTTCCTTTCTTTCAGTTTTGATTCTTTAAATGTTTTTTCCAATATATGTTTTTATACTGAGACTTGTGTATCAGTGATGATAAAAATTAAATTATTTTTGTGAAAGTGCAGTATTAAAATAAGAAGCAATAAAACATTTGTCAGAATCTTGTGGAAATTTTTGGCATTAAGCTTAACAGAATTTAGCTTTGATGGAAAACATACAGGAACAGAGGGTTTTTACCTTGGTGTCTGGTATAAGGATGAAAATATTTTATTTAACGACGCACTCAACACATTTTATTTATGGTTATATGACATCAGAGATATTTGGTATAAATGCATACTTGCTTTACTATACTAGCTATCATTCTATTATATTTAAATGGAATAGTCAAAATGTGTAATACGCAGATATCTTAATGATAAAAGTGGCCTTTAAAGTCAGGTGGTTAGATGAGGAATACATTGATGATGTGTTAATATAGGTGGCTGCTTAAAACAGGTAAATTTGTACTGTATACAATGATGTGGAATAATAAATATAAATGGTCTTCTAAGACAAGTGGTTGCTAAATACAGGTCAATCTGAGGTAAATTAACAGATTTAGGATCTACCAAAGTGATAACTTTATAACAGATAGCTGCTAAATACAGGTAAATTCATACAATATTAGATGATTTGGGATTATGTAAGGTGGTCTCATGAAACGGGTGGTTGCTTAATACAGGTAATGAGAGAAGCAGGTTTGACTACACACAAAGCATGATGGTTAGTTGTGTTAGTATGATTGTTGACAGACAGACAGACAGACAGGTGGACGGACAAGCGACGGACTACATGCATAGCTGCTACAGCTCAACATTGCCATTGTGAAGGACTACATGAGAAAAACAAGCAGTTTGTCTTACCATCCACGGAATCCTTGTCCTGCTGGCTGTACTCAGAATTCCTAGTCTTACTGCGGGTCTCCGAATCTAATGGAGGAAAATACCAACTGCTATAGTGAACAATGGCAGTAAGAGAAAGACAGTTTGACAAATATTATCAAGCCAAGACGAGAACGTAAGACAACAGAAAGAAAAATTAAAATGAACTGAAAATGAATAAAACAGAAAGGAAACTAAACAAAAAATTAAATTAAATGAAAAAATAATAAAGGATTTTAGAGGTTTTAGAAAACTTTAGTCTTAGTGTGTGCTAATTTGATAATTAATTTAATATTAACTCAGAAGAAATAATTTAATTTTTCATGCAATAATCTTTGCAAATTCTGTTTCATAATTTTATTTATCAATAAAAAAACATTTCAGTTCGTTTTTTAACTTGATTCTAAGAAAACTATCAAATTTAAATAATACTGTTCATATCGAACGAACCAAACTGTTTATAATTTATAATTACTATTGGATATATAACAATATATATGAAAATAATTGGGGAATGTTCATGCTTTGTTAGTATGGAACTGATAAATCAACAACTTGAAAGGGATATACAAACACAAGCAAATGTTATTTTCACATCATAGGCCATTCAAAGAAATCTGGTTCTTCAATAGTTATTAAAAAAAAAAAATTCAAAATTTTAAAAAACATTCAAACTAAAATTTAATCTTAATTTTGTTTTAATAAAAAAGAATCATTACTTCTTGCACCCTCCCCCACCGCAAAGTGCCCACTTTGGCGGTTTTGAAATCACCCCTGTTTTACCTGTGGTCCTAATTCAAGCACATAATAATTATAATTATAATTAATTACGGTGTCTGTATTTCTTAAACCCAACCATTTTTTTCATAGTACTGCAACAAAAACATAACTAACAATTATAAAACGAGATATTTTTAACGGCCTTAAATTCTTTTTAAATAATATACTATTTTAATATTCAATTTAATTTAACTATTTTCATTTGATTAAATTACACTAATATTTAATAAGATATGAAATATAACTGATTAAATTTTAATAAAATATTAATTATGTATTTTTCTTTTCCATAATTTAGGTTTTTTTCACCTTTAGAAGCCAGGTATCATAACTAACCATTTTTAACATTGTTCGGAAGTTCCTGGGGGCCCTCTACGGGAGGGGCCACAGTGGGACAAACACATTTTTCCGATTGTACTGGGAGAGGCGTGGTTGTGGTCGCAGTCAAGGGTTTTTCTTTAGAAACAAGAAGAGACAAAACATAAAATAACTGACAACAAATGGAGAACAAAACGTATACAAACCAAAAACAACCCAACAGCCACCCCTTCATGCAACAACATCATTTGATGAGTAAATTGTTTGTGTAATCACCAGATTTTTAACCTGTATTTTACAGATTTTTTTTTTTTTCAAAGATTGGTCAGTAGTTATGAATTTGAAATTAAAATGTGTTCTGAAATATTTATGTTTTACAATCTGCTGAAAAGGAAAATGTTATATTAAATTTTTTAAATTGGAATATTACAGGTAATTTGAAAATTTGTTTTCAAAATGCCATTTATTAGGCATTCTTTTCTGTAAAAGTATATTACAACAGACAAATTCTAATTATACGTACTGTCCATAAATCAAACGACTAACAATGAATTTGAAATATAACATCTTATACCTGATGATTCATTATTGCAGAAGGGGTGGAAAAACAAAACTAAAAGGTAAGAAACTGTGTAGAATGATAATAATTAATATTTGTTTTTTAATAAACTACACTGAAATGAGAGAATTAAGGTGGATACAAACACCAGTACATGACTACATGCTATGAAGGCATCACATATGGTGAGGTCAATATGAATTTCAACTGGCTGCCATTACACTGCACAAAAATACTATCAATAAAAAGTCTTGTCATGTGAAACATGGTAACTCTGACACGTAGTCTTTGGACGAACTTCACTACATTTTTTTCATCAGCAGCAACGAATCTTTTTATATGCGCTTTTCCAGACAGGACAGCACATACCATGGTCTTTGTTATACCAGTTGTGGGGTACTGGCTGAGCTGGGATGTAAAACATGGTAACTTTGACACGTCTTTGGACGAACTTCACTACATTTTTTTCATCAGCAGTAACAAATCTTTTTATATGCGCTTTTCCAGACAGGACAGCACATACCATGGTCTTTGTTATACCAGTTGTGGGGTACTGGCTGAGCTGGGATGTAAAACATGGTAACTTTGACACGTAGTCTTTGGACAAACTCCACTACATTGTTTTCATCAGCAGCAACGAATCTTTTTATATGCGCTTTTCCAGACAGGACAGCACATACCATGGTCTTTGTTATACCAGTTGTGGAGCACTGGCTGGGCTGGGATGGGAAACAAGACCGAGAATGGCCCATTGGGTCTACTGAATGAGTTCAATTCTCTGACCGAAGCACTTCAGGCATGTGCTTAACCGACTTGGCCAAGTCCGTCCACAAAAATAATACAATTAACAGTAATATTTTGTAGAACTTTGCAATAACAAGTTATAATTCTGTGATTCTGTAATTGAAAAACTGTAATTGAAAAATTGTAGAAAGAAAATTGACCAGAGAATTTTATATCCAGTTAAGACTTGGCAACACATAGTTCTGCTAAATTTGTAAATTAAACCTAGGTTAAAGCATGCTATAGTACTTAAAATCAAATCAAATAGGTGTTCCAATTAACTTTCCACCCAATCAGTTGAATAAGGACCTAAAAATCTATGCATGATATTACATCAGTGTCTGTTCAGTAATGGCAACCAGTTTGTATTTTAAAAGCACAGTTAAGGCATCATCACATTTATTATATAACATTCAATAAAATATTACAAAATATCAACAAAATAATTGTTATTAGTCGCTGGTGTAAATAATAACAGAAAAGGTTATTATTCCCACAGTAAGAACTGTTATTTTCACTGTTAGTGATGTCATTTAACAAAGTGACTTCATTGAACATGTGACATCACACATAACATGTGACATCACACATAACATTCATATTGGATGGGTTTCTTTTAAAATAAAGGAGTAAATGATGAAAGTTATATAATAAATAGAAAATTTCCTGATTTTCGTGTCAAATATGATTTATATCACACTTTGTAAAGTCTGAAATGTCAAATATACTGATCGCACATGTGCAACCTATGTATAGTGATTACATATTTTACTTGATATAAACCTTATTTAACAAAAAGAACCAAACATGAAACATCCTCTATATATATATGTATGGTTCACTGTACTGTATATTTGAGTGGGTGTACAACACTTCTGAAATCACAGTAGTATTTTTTTTTTTCAATCACTATGACAACACTAGCATGCAGTCAGTTTACACACAGATCAAGGTAACCATGGCAAATTGTCTTACCCTCGATAACTAGGGTGTCTCCACACACTGCGTCCCCGGTGCCAGAGTCGATGTCTTGTACCCTGAAATACGAGAGATTTCTATTAATATACACTTCTAACACAAAGCTAACAAGTATTTTCACCTAATGGCATCAAAAATATACTAGGGCAACAGTAAAAAAAGAAAAAGAAAAAAAAAAGAATGAGGGCATAGTCATAACAGGTCTTCTTCAGTTAAGACAAAAGAGACATTTTTACACTCAAATGGGAACTAGATTTCTCTATGAGATAAGAACAAACAAGAAAATCACAGCCTTAAAAAGATACTTTACAGGCATATTACCTAAACTGATGCTGTTTGGTACACCCCTCACATTCGACTTAATAAAGGCTGAAAACGGGCTACAATGAATTAACAAACAAATGTTTAACAACATCGAGCACAGAAAATATATCAGCTGTTAGGTGTCAAACAAACGTTAGCTATGGGTCAAAGAATAGATGATGGACATCAGTATAAACTCGGTGATACTAAAACCACTCGCCCTCTGTCTGTGTTTGAACACTCCCCGTCGGCCCATCATCAGTATAAACTCGGTGATACTAAAACCACTCGCCCTCTGTCTGTGTTTGAACACTCCCCGTCGGCCCATCATCAGTATAAACTCGGTGATACTAAAACCACTCACCCTCTGTCTGTGTTTGAACACTCCCCGTCGGCCCATCATCAGTATAAACTCGGTGATACTAAAACCACTAGCCCTCTGTCTGTGTTTGAACACTCCCCGTCGGCCCATCATCAGTATAAACTCGGTGATACTAAAACCACTCGCCCTCTGTCTGTGTTTGAACACTCCCCGTCGGCCCATCATCAGTATAAACTCGGTGATACTAAAACCACTCACCCTCTGTCTGTGTTTGAACACTCCCCGTCGGCCCATGAGCAGTACGGATCCTGCAGCCTGACGCACGCCCGACACGACTTCTTCTCGTGACAGCGGTGGAGCGGGATCGACACAATGTCTTTCTTCGACATGACGACCAGCTTCTCCATCCCGTTGCGCCGGAACACCTTCATGTTGACGATCGGCTGCCGGTCCTCAAACACCTGGATGTCCTCAATAATCACTGTGTCAATCGATCGCTTGGCCGACGTAGCCTTGTTGACGGCTTTTATCACACGACCGTCATCTGGAGAGAAGAATGAAAAATTAAGAGTGTGAAGCAAAATGTAAAAATGGTATAAAATATGCAACAAAAAAATGTCTTAAAACTATCTAAAAGTCCCAACGTTTCATATAAAAACTTCCTCTCGTGTAAAAATATCAAGTACAGAAAAGAATGAGGAGATGTGTAAACAACACAAAACTTGAAATATAATCATAAAATGCTAAAGTTCCTATTTTGAATCACTTAGATAGTAGGAGTGAATGAATGCTTAGCAACATCCTAGCATTATTAAGTATGAATAGCTATTCAGTGTGAAGTTTAGCTAAAATTGGATGAATGGATGGATGGTTGAAGGATGGATGGATGAATCAGTGAAAAAAGGAGGAAGTAATAAAAGAACAAAAAAGAAGAAAATAAGGTAAGAAAGGACTGCAAAGAGATTTTTAAAAATTGTTAAAATCATTATAGAACTCACCTGTTCCGATAAACATGACGTCATGGTAGTTACTGACTCCATGAACCTGCCAGTCGATGGCTATCTGTGTGAACTGTGAGCTGAAAAAACAAACAAAACAGAATTAGATATCATATATCAAACACTACATTTATGGGAATTAAATTATTTCTATTCAAAATTATTATTGAATTATAATATTTTTATATTCCAAACTAATTTTTTTTTACAAAATCCTTAGTCCAAAATTGTGGTCTATAAAAATGCAACAACACATAAGGGGTCAAGCAAAATGATATGAGAGGGGGTTTCTTCTTTTGTGTGTATGTACCGGTATATAGCTGAATAATTGTTGTATTTTCAATATTTTAAATTAACAGACTAAACCTATCATATAAAATAATACTCTGTCTTAAGATTTATAAAGAATGAATATTTAAGACACCTCAGCACGAAAAATGCATCATCTATTGGGTGTCAAACAATGGTAAATAAATGATAAATGAGATAAATATAGATAAAACTTTATTCATATTAGCAATCTACATATGGAACTGGATTCAGAACGTGTGCTATTTAAAACATACACAATGTATATGTAAAAACAAAACATATGCAAACAGATCACTTAATAGTTAAATAATTATTGGTTTAATACATGGCACCTGCACCTAAATGTTGCCATTTCTGCAGCAACTGTAATATTAACCTAATTAAACTCAACAAAACACATGTGATCCTTTTCCTTCCAGTCAGCTTGGCGCATGTGGTCAACTGAGAAACTCTATTAACTGTTAAACTCTTTGTGCCTGACCCGTTGACACTAATCTAAAACAGGGAACCGCTCGTGTCACAAATTTCAGCCGTGCCAGGAAAACAAAGCCAGTTGTTCAAGGCTTGGTACCAGACTGGTCCCAGTGACTGTCATGGCTGACCACCACCTGCTGTTTGACAGATACTGTTTTCTCAACAAACACTCCCAGCTTAAAAATCAGCCTCAGGCTACCCGAGGGATAAGCTGGCTTTTATCAAGATGATTTCAGTCAGGAATTAATTATATTTTCAAAAGGCAGTCACAAACTTCAAGGTCAACGTTAACATAATAAAGACCTGTTGCAACATCTGCATGCCAAAAAAGAAAAAGAAAAAAGAAGAAGAAAAAACCTGTTTTTGTTTTTTGTTTCTCATCTTGCAGTAACCCTTATATATTTGAATCCATTTTGTGAAATCCAAAGAGCTAGTTTGTTTTAGTGACATGTTGCTTCTCTGTATCCAGTGAGGGATACAGATCCTATAAATTATCTCATCTCTGACAGACACACAGACAGACAGACAGACATGTTAATATTTTCCCCCCAGATCTCACCTGAAACTGCTCTGTATAAGGAGGGGAGCCCCACCCTGTGTTGGCACCGCTTCATCCATCAGTGGGTGCGCCTTCACGAAGTTCAAGGTCTCTCCAGACATGTCATGGCTGTTGTTGGTACACTGATCACAGAATAAAAACATCACTGTTATCAAGCTAAGAATAGAGAACTATACACCAAAAGGAAAATAAAACTTACTATGTCTATCAATTGACGTATATTGCCAATATCAACAACAAAAACATATATATATTTTAAGAAAACAAAGATCTAAATTATGCATAATAATGTTTCAATCCTTCCGATAGTTTCAACTTTTTTCAACTTCCAACCTTTCCATACATTTTAAAAAATGTAAATTCCGTCTTAATTCATTAGTCAACAAAAGGTGTTAAAGATACAACTAAAAATCAATATCCAGTACACACAGTGTTAAATAACGCTGAAACTCACTGTCTGTGGGTGAGGTTTGGGGGTCAGTTTTTTAGGCACCGGCAGCCAGTTGTGTTTGACAGTCTCCTGACCTTTGAACCGTGACTCGAACACCTTGGTGATGTCGGAGTAGCGGAATGCACACACGGCCGAGGCTCGGATACTGTTCCTGAGGAGAAGAAATTATTAAACACATTAAAACACAAGAACAGTGTGAAAAATCTGGAAATATGTCTAACAGACGCTAATGCCATAATTTTTGTAGATGGATGGATGGACAGACAGACGGATGGTTTGAGTGAGTGGATGGATGGATGGATGGATGGATGGATGGATGGATGGATGGATGGATGGATGGATGACTGGATGGTAGGAAGGATGGATGGATGGTAGGAAGGATGGATGGATGGAGGGCTTGGGTGAATGGATAGATGGACAAACAAATGGAAGTCAACAGTGAGAAAACGCTAGAAATCTGTCCAAATAGTAACACTAATGACATCTTTTGGGGGATGGATAGATGAAAAATATACATGTCTGCAGCACTCTATGGGTTAATAAAAGCTGTATGTCTGTACAAGACTGTAATTACAATGTTTGATCTGATGTATGATATGGTTATATTTCGCTGCAGACATTGCAGTTTACCAAGAATGCCATACTTACTGTGGTGTAGTGAAAATGCCATACACCATGTCAGATCGGTCGTTGCTTCGGAATGTTGGCATAAACTTCCCTTGTCCAAAGTCTGATGTAGCTTCTGTTAAAAAAAAAAAAATTAAACCAATTACAGAAATGCCACAAAATCTGAAATACAACACAATTAAAATAGTATCATTCTATTGTTTCTAAATACTATTAACTAATTAACATACTAAATAACCACTTTATAGAAAATAATAATTATGAACAGTGGAACTAACAAGTCACTGTTTGTGGATGTGATATTTCGTACTGGTATAATTTTATGCTAATATTGTATGCAAGCATGTCCCATGTTTTTTCTATCATAGGCGTCAGAAGATGGGCAGCAACTGGGGGGGGGGGGGGGAGCCACTTATTAAATGTCAGTTCATATTATGCATATTGTGGCCCCCCAGTTTCAGAGTTGGGGGGTTAGTGCCCCCCTGCCCCCCCCCCCATTTCTGACGCCCATGTTTATGTGCAATGGTGCTTGTTTTGTCAATTCTCACTTGTTAAATGTTCCTCCTTTAGTAAAGTCTTGTTTGGCATTATGACTTGTTACAAAGTTAGACCGGCCTCGGTGGCGTCGTGGCAGGCCATCGGTCTACAGGCTGGTAGGTACTGGGTTCGGATCCCAGTCGAGGCATGGGATTTTTAATCGAGATACCGACTCCAAACCCTGAGTGAGTGCTCCGCAAGGCTCAATGGGTAGGTGTAAACCACTTGCACCGACCAGTGATCCATAACTGGTTCAACAAAGGCCATGGTTTGTGCTATCCTGCCTGTGGGAAGCGCAAATAAAAGATCCCTTGCTGCCTGTCGTAAAAAGAGTAGCCTATGTGGCGACAGCGGGTTTCCTCTAAAAACAGTGTCAGAATGACCATATGTTTGACGTCCAATAGCCGATGATAAAATAAAAAATCAATGTGCTCTAGCGGCATCGTTAAATAAAAGAAACTTTTGTTACAAAGTTAGTGTTTTGTTTCCATGTATCAACACAACATACATTACATTGCCAGCTGATTAACAGTCTCCACTTATCTCTTAACTAATATCTTTATCTTTTATCTTTTAACTCCAAAAATAATTAAGTGATGATAAAAAAAACATAGGTCAGGTCAGGTCAGGTCATAGGATTTAACGTGCACATTCAGAGCAAGCTGTTGTAGTGCACGCCTGTCGTGGGCGCAGGAGTTGACTTACGCCGGCTCCTTCATCCAGGACATAATAAAAAAGCATATCTGACTTGTTCAATTTAAACTGACAGTGTAATTAAAGGCAGTTCTATACATGACTAAACCAAGAGCTCAGTCTAGTGTGCTATGAAATACGTACGTAATTCATCAAAGTAGAAGGGAAATTCCCCGGGTATCGAGCAGTTGAGGCGTGCTTTAAAGAAAGATGTCCAGGAGTTGTAGTGGTCGAACGCTCCACCCCGGTCACTTTTACAGACACGTGCCACGCGAGAAAACACAGCCTGTGACAGAAAAACAATATATAAATATATAAATATATAATATATATATATATATATATATATATATATATATATATATATTGTATTTTGTATTAGAAACTTTTCATATTTAGCCCAATAGAGTAACAAATTTTATAAAAAAATATTGAAGTTAAAAAAATTTCAGTTCTATGATAAAATGTATCAAATTTGAAATAAATACACTTATATGCTAAAATGCTATCAAAGTTAAAATAAATTTCCATGCTAAAATAACATCTGCATATTATAAAAGTACATTTTTATTAAAAACTGTCTTAAATAATTTCAAGGTTGTAATCTAAGAAATTTTCTGAAAATATGATTTCCTAAATGTTAAATAACTGATAAAGACCAGTATATTACTAGTGTATAGGACAATTGCATCTCCATTTAACTGCTGTGTTTACAAGAAATCCTGGACCCATGCTTATAAGGCATAAATCTTTCATGACATCACACACATGCAATTTGTATGGCGTTGCAAATGATTTTGAAGTGTTAAACTCTATTACAGTCTGGAGTCTAGACTTTATAAGCACCAGGCCTGGTCTTGTTTCTCACCTTTCCACAGTTGATATTTTCCACAGCCGTTTCTCGGAAGAAGAAATAGATTCTGTCACCTTTCTCAAAGGAACTGACAAAATTTGGTTCTGGGACAAATAAAACAGGAATAAGTATATATACATGTACATATATTTAAATATTTTAGATAAGACATGTAGGACTTAAACATTACTTTTCAATTAAGCTTGGTTTTTTAAATATTTGTTTAATTATTCAAAAATATGTTGAAAATGTTTTAATACTGTAACATATTTCAGAGATAATACTTTAAACTATTACTTTCTATTGACATTATGAATCTTCAAGGAATTAATAAAAGTTTTAGTTTAAATCATGAGTTATTAAAAATTGAAAACTGTTTCATAATTTTAAGCATTGAAACTATTTGACATCAGCCATTTTATATTTTAAAAGTTAAAACTATTAACCATTCAACCACTTTAAATTTAAATATTAAAACTACTAAAAAAAACTAGTTATCAGTCAGCAAATTTAAATGCTACTGCTAAAACGGCTTACCATTTAGGCACTTTATATTTTAATTATTAAAACTATTTAGTCTTACATTCAACTCTTTTTAATATTAAAACTATTTACCATTCAGCCACTTTGAATCAAACTGTTGAGTCCTTAGCTGGTGGTTACTCTCGTAAATAAGTGGATCCCGAGCAGAGAAGTCTGTAACTGTGGCAGCATACAGGTTGTTGTCTAGAAAATAGTATTAAAAGAACCTCTTATGCATATGATGTTTAACAAGAAACATTTAATCAGATTAGTTAAGTTCAATATTATGGAATGGAATGGAGTCCAACCATAGTTAGTAACAGGCGGGGGTGGTATGGTGCTATGTAATTTGGAATGTCCCATATGATTAAGCCAAAGGGAAATGAGTGCGCATTTTGATGAAGGAAGTTTGGCGCAATTTTGATGGTCGTTCTAAAAATAAAGGGTTTCAATATTATAAATTGTTCAGGCTTATTTTTCTACCACAGGCGTAGGATGGTGCCAAAACGTGTGTGTGTGGGGGGGGGGGGGGGGGGGACACACACAAACACATATGTAAATACAGGTATAAATATATAAAAACCATCACTGCTGCTAAAATGTGGGAGGGCATATGCCCCTCTTGCCTTATCCCCCCTCCCCACTTCCTACGCCAGTGTCTACTAAACTGCATCAAGTCTGACATATTTTGTTGTTTGACTTTTTATTTTCTTTCATTCCGGGTTCAGCAAATTATTTCAGGGAATGGGTTCTAACCTGCTATCCATTGAGATCACGTGTGCACTGTTATTATAAAACCTAACTGAAATCAATCATAATAAATTTCTCCTCAATCATGCACAAATTTACCACAGAATTACAAAAGGAAATTACTCACATTAATCACAGAAAAAAAGCCATAATTTATTCATAGATATGACAATGCATTTTTAATAAATTACCCATTTCTTTGTGGGGCAGAGGGGAGATTTCCCTCTGCCACATAACTAGATTTATTACCACAAAATTAAAACAGGGGGATTCTCATTACTTCCAAATTTACACAGCCAGCCATCGCGGTCCCTCGAGGGCCAACCCCTATTAACCCTTCTAATCATAAAGCAGGCTGATTTACAGACTCTGTTTGCCAATGTCTGTTGGATGATGGGGCTTTCATTACTTCCTCCAAGAAATCCGGGGTCCCCGAGGTTTCAGAGGTGAGGAAGAAGATCCACCGACATGAACATCTTTTCAGGCTTCGATGAGCACCGAGTTATGACCACCATAATAACACTGTGAATCTGCGAGTAAACCCAGGGCTAATGTAGTGAAGTCCTATTAATGTTCTGAACCAATAAACTGTGAACGACACTCAAGTGTTAGTACGCGTACGTACTGGTGCAATTCTGCAACTTTTTAACAGTCTGAATCATCGGCTAAGCATCACATTTAAGGTGCAAGTACCGGTCAAAACGGCCAGCTTTAATACTGTGAATCACTGGGCAAGAACAACATTAAAATGCATAATTTATGGTTCGAAGCTTCGTGCTGGACATTAATATAGCAAACTGATTTATAGCCAGGATCTCGACTTTGGCTATACATCGTGTTCTGTCTCCACGTGGTTGAGTTCAAACTAATTATGAAGGTTATTTGGTTTTGCTCTCGGTGTCAACACGAGCATTATTACTTCTACCACTGGGCTTCAACTAACGCTGATGAATTTCACAAGAAAGTATTTTTAGTATTTTATTCTTAGGCTTAATTATGCCATCAATTACATCTGAAGACCTAAGTAAATAATGACAATGGACACCGTTTGAAAGTGCTTGCCTCACCAATAAGTGAATGTTGGGGGGAAAATGGTGTTGGTTAGAGAGGGAATTGTATAAATATTCCATGCCATATATTTAGCTAACAATCTTATTGTTTTGGA
This sequence comes from Gigantopelta aegis, assembly GCF_016097555.1. Lineage (NCBI taxonomy): Eukaryota > Metazoa > Mollusca > Gastropoda > Neomphalida > Peltospiridae > Gigantopelta > Gigantopelta aegis. The sequence continues at coordinate 14,731,061 of NC_054700.1, read as the reverse complement.
GGTAAAATCGAGTTCTTTAAATTTATTATGGATCTTATTGATTTGGAGGTTAGAGTGATGAAATTTTATTATGGATCTTATTGATTTGGAGGTTAGAGTGATGAAATTTTATTATGGATCTTATTGATTTGGATGTTAGAGTGATGAAATTTTATTATGGATCTTACTGATTTGGAGGTTAGTGATGAAATTTTATTATGGATCTTACTGATTTGGAGGTTAGAGTGATGAAATTTTATTATGGATCTTACTGATTTGGAGGTTAAGAGTGATGAAATTTTATTATGGATCTTACTGATTTGGAGGTTAGAATGCTGAAGTTTTATTATGGATCTTATTGATTTGGAGTGCTGAATTACCTATAGTTTTAAAAATGTGATGAACAAATATTATTTTACTTTCACTTAATATCCATCTAAACTCTATTGATGTTGAGTCTTCCCCTGATGGTAAGAATAGAGGTTGTGGTTGTATTAAGCACACATTCGTTTCCTTTGAAGACCAAATAAAATTACATCAATTATTTACACAAAGTCGCTGTGACATCTGCCTCGAACAATACCGCCATTTAAAGATTTCTCTTATCTGCCGTTTTTAAACATGTTATCCATTTCTCCCTACCATCAGCCATCAGTGATTACCAAGCTGATGCCGACAGCCAAATGGTGTACTTAGCGCCCCATCTTTAATTACGAGACTCCTACAACCAACAGGACAAAAGGTTTTTCATGATGGTCAGCCTGGGGCGGTCAGCAATGTCCAGTTGGTCACAGAGCTTGATCTGTCTGGCTTACTGACCATCTGTAATTAATTTATTGCAATTAAGATATCGTATATCAGATACGATCAATAGGCTGTGGCTGATCTCTGCTCTGTTCTACCACAGACCATCAGCATCTTTCTGCTCGACCAGGCAGGTCAAGATGACGTTGTTTCACAGATCAGACAACACGAGGAGTAGAAAGGTTAAATGTAAAAGTCGTGGTTAAATCAAGTTATGGAAATCAGTCCCACTCAAGTTAAGCAACGCTGGAGTCAGCAAATAAAGGCTTGTACTATATGCATACTGGACTCAAGTTATATGTAGTATTGCTTGCTATAGTCAAATGTTTGACATCGAATTGCCAATCATTATGACCTATAAATGTATTGCCAATAATCATTAGAAATAATAGAAAAGTGTGATGGTTGTTTTTTGTGTCTTGTATATGTTTTGCATCCAGTTCCGTATGTGGAATGTCTATATGCAATAAAGTTTTTATCTTTTTAATCTTTTTTTTCCTTAATAAATCAATGTGCTTTAGTGGTGTCATTAAAGAAAACAAACTTTAATATTAGCTACCTGTATAGCATGTTAAATCTGAATGACATGATTTTCAATCTTGTATCTTTGTACAAGATAAAGTCCAAGGGATATTTTTATAAAGTTGTGATGATGTGTACCCATGAATTTATTTAAGGACTGCCACTCGCCAGCATATCACAGACAAGGGTGTATATATAAACAATCCCTTACTTTTTCCATTGCTCTATGGCCAGTTTATCAAAGGACATGGTGCATATAAACAATCCTTTGCTTGTACTATTGCTCTATGATGGGTTTATGACATGACATGGTACATATAGACAATATGTTGCCGTTGATCACTAGAATTCGCCCATGAGGTGAAATAACGTAGTGATGTACTTCCTGCCACAGTTAAATCTGAATGAGATCACTTTCAAGCTGATATCTTTGTATAAGACAAAGGCCAAGGGAAATGTTTCATAAAGTTGTGATGGTATACTCATGAATCCATATTAACCGATTACTACTCTCCAACATATCACAGACAATGGTACATAAATACAATCTCTTGCTTTTACTATTGCTCATGATACGTTTATCACAGGACATGGTACATTTATAGACAATCGTTTGTTTTAACTATTGCTCTATGATGGGTTTATGACATGTCATAGTACATACAGACAATATGTTGCCGCTGACTACTAGAATTAGCCCATGCTGTGACATATGTTAGTGATATACTTACTGGCATAGATGGCGGTACTGTTGTGTTCGGGATCAAACGGACACTGTCCAACTCCATCTTCATCTCTTGGCTCCCCATAGTCTCCATTTTCCTGTGAAAAACATGGTCCATGTTAGGCACAGTTGTTATATGACAGACCCACTCCTCTTGTAACAGTCATTATATGATAGACACTCCTCTAGTATACACTCCACTCTTCTGGCAGTCATTTTAGTCATATTTTTAAATTATCTATTTACAGCCCTCCACAAATTATCATCCACTAGTGAGCCAAAACTTTTACTAACTGGTCTCGGTGGTGTCGTGGTTAAGCCATCAGACATGAGGCTGGTAGGTACTGGGTTCACAGCTTGGTACCGGCTTCCACCCAGATCGAGTTTTAACGACTCAGTGGGTAGGTGTAAACCACTACACCCTCTTCTCTCTCACTAACAATTAACAACTATTCCACTGTCCTGCATGGACAGCCAGATAGTTAAGGTGTGTGTGTGTGTGTGTGTGTGCCCAGGACAGCGTGCTTGAACCTTAATTGGACATAAGCACGAAAATAAGTTGGAATGACTCCTACCACCAAGTAGCATACAAGTAGTTAATAGCAATACTGCACAGATAATTAACACCTTACAGCTCATTAATATTATCTAAATAATTAACACTTGTCTAGATAATTACTAACGTCCAGATAATTAACACAGTACAGGTAATTAACACCGTACCTGCATCTTGTAATTGCGACATCGCGGCCTGAATGCGTTTGTTCCACACGCGTACAACGTTCTCGCGTTCTTCCGCACTAACACTCGGATAAAGTTCTGACACTGTTCCTGTAAGAAAAAAGAAACTTTTCTTAGAAAGAAATAAAACTAACAGAAAATAGAACTAACTAAACTAATGATAAAACAAACAAAAATCAAAGAAAAACATGAAACATAAAATAAAAAAAATAATAATAATAAAAAACCACCCCAAAACATCAAGGTAAATATAAAACAATACAAAAACGCTCAAAAACAAACAATGAAAGTGAAACATGAAACCAAACTAAACATAAAAGTTTTAAAAAACACAAAAAACCCCACATCAAGCCAAACATAAAACAATTTAAAAATTCTGAAAAACAAACCAAAAAATTAAAAAAGATAACAAACTATACATAAAGAGTGAAAAAAGGCAAAAATAAACAGTGGGGTTCTATGTTTAGAAATGGTATGAGCAAACAGTCAGCGTTTGTAAATAAAATCACCTCTGATTTAATGGTTACAGACATCTTATATAACAATCTCCTGCCCTAACAAGATTACTGATAAGTTCTAAACACCGTAGTTACAAACACATCTCATTCCAGCCAGTGCACCATGACTGGTATATCAAAGGCTGTGGTATGTGCTATCCTGTTTCTGGGATGGTGCATATAAAACATCCCTTGCTACTAATGGGAAAAATGTAGTGGGTTTTCTCTCTAAGACTATATGTCAAAATGACCAAACGTTTGACATCTGATAGCCGATGATTACTAAATCAATGTTCCCTAGTGGTGTCATTAAACGAAACAAACTTTGTTTTTACTAACACACTTCAAAAATATTCACTGCATTTTCTTAATTAAAAAAAAAGATTGATCGAACATTTAAGAATACAAACCAAGACATCTAAGGTCTATTAGGGGTGGGACGTTGCCAAGTGGTAAAGCGCTCGCTTGATGCGCGGTCGGTTTGGGATCGATCCCCGTCGGTGGGCAACAAAACAAACCTTTCTTTGTGACTATCCCTATTAATCATGTCATACAATATTCATACTGTAGGATTTCAAAAGAAACCATTGACATATGTAGTGACTTTTATTATTCACTAAAACCTTGAAATGAATTGGCTATTCATATTCAATATATTTTACACTATACATACCGAAGAATAAGCAATAAATACATACATTGAATTATAACATTTAAAATATAAAAGGAGATAATATTTTTGTAATAAATAATTAATTTGGGTTAGAAAATCTACCTGTATTATTATTAAGAAAGTTATTTTAAGAATTTTTGGAAGAATGGTTTTCAAATGAGTTGTATTAAAATTGCTATTGAAATTGCTATTGTATCAAAGAAATAAAAGATTAATGTTCAGGAAAGCAATAACAGAAGTTGTTATTTCCTACTGTCTGTACTTACAGTAACAAAGAGCTTAATTATGGTGAAACCCCTCTAAACTGCATACCCCTCTAAAGCAAGTAAAAAGTCTAGTATTAAGAGGTGTCCACTTTATAGAAGTTCTGTTCTGTACTGATGTTTAGAAAGAGGATTTAAATACGGTGAAACCTCTCAAGACCGGACCCTCTATAAACCGGAATTCCCTCAAAAACGGACGTTTCACAGAGTCCCTTTTTAAAAACCTGGACAGAACTTAACCTCTGTAAAGCGGATCCCTCTAAATACTGGGCATTTGTCTTGGTCCTAAGGGTGTCCGGTTTAGAGGGGTTTCACTGTACCTATATTTGAATACATGCCCGGTATGAGCTTCCAGTGTATAGAAATTTGGCCTTAAATGCATGTACACATAAATAAAACTGTTAATACCACATATTAATTACATGTATTTCCGAACTTTATTTGTTACAACTTTGCTTGATAACCAATAGCTGGTGTGTATTTTTGTGCCGGAGTGTTGTTAAACATTGATTGATTGAATCAATCATTCATTCATTCATTCATTCATTCATTCGTTTGTTCATTCTTTCGTTTGTTCATTTGTCCGTTCATTTGTTCATTCATTTGTTTAATAATTAATTAATTTATTTATTAATTCCATACTTTTGTTAACAACCATATTCAGTTATTATGCACCCTTTTCTTTTTAATGATAACTAATTATCACCAAAGTAGCAATGAGCTGTAAAAGGCAAAGTGCAATGAGGTGGTTTTACACGAGAAATCAACTTTAAAGTCCAAGATTAAATATTAACAATTGATTCAGCACACCATCAAAGCCAGACTTTCATTATTTGCCAGAGAAGAACTGACTGCCAAATGTCCACCGAGCCATTGTCTTTTTTATTTACATTCTCGCTCATCACGTTTCACGATTGTTATAAGACGTCCATCTCTGTAATAGATCACAGCAAGATTCTGCTCTGCAGTTTTAAAACACATTCGGTATTGTTGGTAAAATATTTAACACATGTCGCTAGCTTAAGAGTCATTAAAAAATAATTTTTATTTCATTTCCAGTGCTAGCATTCTTTTTTTACAATTCTGCTCTATGCATGCATTAGGCCATGTAAAAAATTTTACTTTGTGACTATCCTTTTTTTGCCCCTAAAAATTAGGCAGGGGGTTTGGGGGTTTTTATGTGGGCTAACAATCTGATTGTAAATAATAAATACTAGTTGGTTTTTTTTAGGTGTTTGGTTTTTTTAATTTCTATTAGCCATTTTCTTTGATGAGCTGAAACAAAGTACAGAAGATGTGAAGCGTGATAAAGTAATCTGATTGGATAACTGGATCAGGCTACCGGATTGGATGATTAAATTGTAAAATCGAATGCTACACAGGATTCAATTTAAGCTACATGTAAGTAGGTCAGATGGAAGCCAATTTGTTTTCCCTGTCCTGGACGGAGGAGCTGGCCCAGGACAGGCGTGCACTACAACAGCTTGTTCTGAATGTGCATGTAAAACCCTATGAGATTACATGACATGACAGCCAATTTGTACAGTATTGAAATGCAACCCATGCAACTGCCCACGGAGATTGCCGTGGAGTTTTTCATTCTCCACGGCAATCTGCAATTGCCCACGGAGATTGCCGTGGAGTTTTTCATTCTCCACGGCAATCTGCAATTGCCCACGGAGATTGCCGTGGAGTTTTTCATTCTCCACGGCATTTATTTTGCTGTGGACTATATTAGGTTTGTTTTCAAGGCTTGTTGTTTTGTCGTGGACATTTTCTTAATTACAGGAGTTGAAATGCATATGTACTAGTGTACCCATTTTAGATACATATATACATTTACATGTCTATAAAGGTCGACACTGTTGTATTTTCAGGAAACAGTTTTTTTACTAAATATAAATATTTCAAATCTTTGGTTAAGGAAACATACTGGATAAAATTATCTTCCTTTCCCATGATTTTTTAAAAATATTATAATTAATAGACATTCAAAAATATTTAAACCCACTTCCAGGGTAACTGTCATGGGTATAAAAGTGTAGGTACTGGTATATCGATGGCTTATAGGCACCATGACTGGAACTGTAGAACCATATTACACCTAAAACATTGTGACTATATTTATTATTGTATACACTAGATGTTATCTTAGATAATTCATATTAAAGTTATTATATAAAACTATAATTAATTTAAGTTGGAAAGAAATTTACTACTGTTGATATTATGATTAATTTTGGGGTGGAAATTACCACAGCATTGACTGGCAAATGACAAAAAACTAATATTTGTTTGTTTGTTTTGTTTTGTTTAACGACACCACTAGAACACACTGATTTATTCATCATCGGCTATTGGATGTCAAACATTTGGTAATTTTGACATATAGTCTTAGAGAGGAAACCCACTACATTTTTCCATTAGTAGCAAGGGATCTTTTATATGCACCATCCCACAGACAGGATAACACATACCACAGCCTATGATGCACCAGTCATGGTGCACTGGCTGAAATGAGAGATAGCCCAATGGGTCCACCAACGAATCAATCCCAGACTGACCATGCATCAAGTGAACACTTTACGACTGGGCTACGTCCCACTCCCCAGAAAACTAATAATGACAACTTAGAAATTAGAAGAGAAAAAAAAGTAGTTTAAAGGAAAACTTGAGATGAATCATGTTTCAAGGCAGAGAAACAGGCAGAAAGACCCGAATCTTAGTAATTTCCAGTGAGTACACAGTCCGACCTTAAACACACACAGTCCGACATGGTCACAGCACGAACAAACACTGGCTGACAGGACACCATCAAGAGGTGGCCTTGACCTTCAACCATCTTTCTGTTTTCAGAACAAATGCACAGCTCCAAAATACAAGTGCAGTGAAAGCTGTGAATCATGAACGCACAAGGGAGTATTGAAAGGTAGCTTAAAAGAACAGTAAACTTTGTTTTTGTTTAAAGACACCACTAGAGCATTTTGATTTATTATTAATTTTGGACATGAAGCCTTAGAGGAAGGAAATGTTTTTGTTTAACGACGCACTCAACACATTTTATTTACGGTTATATGGCGTCAGACATATGGTTAAGGACCACACAGATATTGAGGGAGGAAACCCGCTGTTGCCACTTTTTTTTTTTATTAGCAGCATGGGATCTTTTATATGCACTATCCTATTCAGAAGGAGTAGCTGAGTTTCTTCATGTTAGATACCAAATAGCCATAGTTTAAAACGTGTTGATGTGCCATTAAACATCACTTTTATTCCCAATTTCAGTGATCACAGTTACACATTGATATTGTTTTTATCATACACAGTAAAAAAACCTCTAAACTGGACATTCGGTAAAAATCGGAATTTCCTCAAAACTGGACATTTCTAACACTCCCTTTTTAAATATCAGTACAGAACAGAACCTCTCTATACCAGACACCTCTTAAAACCAGACATTTTTACTTGGTCAAATGGGTGTCCACTTTAGAGGGGTTTCAATGTAGTCCTGTGCACCAGTATGAAAAATATTATACTACAAAAATCTATATGAACACGTCTCGATATGATAACCGTTATCACACATCGAGGTCCACATGTACGGTCTCATCTTGTGAAAAGCAAAACGTGCAGATAAACACCGGCCCGAACTATCCCTATTTGCACTGTATGCTATGTGTCAGATAGTGTTTGACAAGTTTTGACACAAGCCATTATCTGACCGATGTGTCCCCGGTAAAACAAAAACCAACTACGTTCACTGTCACACGTAAAAGGAGTGGTCTGACATTTTCTGTGTGGCCTCCATTTGGCTCGTTATCTCAGGTAAGACAATGGGCCAGGTATTCTCGTTATCTTTGTCAGTTATCAAGATTTTGACCACTTATGGTTTATTAATAATGGATAGAATAAGAAAATTTGTTTCTAATTTTCATTATTATTCATACTTACCTAGTGCTAGCACAACAACAATGCTATACGACCCTGAGTCATAATCGATAACGAGGATATACGGTCTGCCCATGTGCAGGTGTACATCGTACATCAGGAATGGGGAGATAATTCTGCAGTATAGGTTATGACTCAGGATTGTATAGCATTGTTGTTGTGCTAGTACATTAAATTGAATAATACTAATGTTAAAATTGAAATCATTTGTGCATCCGATGCCATATAACCGTAAATAAAATGTGTTGAGTGCATCATTAAATAAAACATTTCCTTCCTTCCATTTGTGCAAATCAAGTACTGATGCGTCGTGTACATGAATTTCCAACATCACACATTTCACAACCAAACCCAATACCTAACCTAAAATGCAACCCAACACCCTACAAACGCAACATAAACTAAACTAAAACTTAACCAAAAACACAACCTAACTCAAACCAACTTGATTCAACTGAACACACAACACACCACACTAAAACACATACATGTAACACAGCACAAACACAACATATTAAAACACAACACTACTTGATCCATTTGAATACAACATAAAACACTACAACACATACATGTAACACAACACAAACACAACATATTAAAACACAACCCTACTTGATCCATTTGAATACAACATAAAACACAACACATACATGTAACACAACACAAACACAACATATTAAAACAACACTACTCGATTCATCTGAACACAATATATAACACTACAACACATACATGTAACACACCACAAACACAACATATTAAAACACAACTTGATCTATTTGAACACAACACACCATAACACACCACAAACACATGTAATACAGCACAAACATAACATTAACACACAACACTACTTAATCCA